>NW_028294897.1:0-127000 GCF_964341445.2 Mesoplodon mirus | reverse complement strand
TTAAAAAGCTAAACATGTAATTTTACTTTTCTAAATTTTTACATATGACCATATATAATAAATATTGAAATCTTAAAATCTTCATTATCTTTAAAATTTGATGGCCTTTAAACCTGAATTTGGATTTGGTGAGTCTGACGGATTATTCTTAGTGACTCTATTGGGTACCACCAATTCAGATTCGACATATTTCTGCAAGTGTCAGAAGCATTAAGTTGTGTGAGTGGATAGAGGGTATTAGCATCCTGGTGGTCTTTCACTACACTGAGATGACCAGAGAACCTGAGTGTGAAAGAGCATGGAGAGGAGTGTAAGGAATGGCCTAACGGTGTCACTGGCTTCTCTCTATACTCAGACTCCGCAGTGCACAACAGAGGGAACAAAGCGGGTCGTGTTGCTGCCACTGTTGCAATGACCAAGCATCCTCAGTCTCACAGCCATTGCAGTCCATTGTTTAAGATGTGAGCTTGTTGGTGCTTATTCGGCAAAAGTCAGAATGCTTATTTGTTTTATGTCTGTTTTTTAATGAGGGTTTGATGAGACAGCAATAAAGACAAAAGTAAATAGGAGAAATGTTTATTAATAGGTCCCTCCATCCCTATCAACCAAAGAAAAGGCCTACCTTAAAATATTGTTGTGAAATGTCGAGGGTGTGTCTGTCTGTATTCTTGCCACCCTTCACCTTTAAGTAGCTTTTCAAAACTATGTTATAAACATGTTGCTTCATCCTTGCCCTTTTAGCCTGTTAATGTCTAATTTAAGTAAAGCAGGATGCAATCCCCAGCAAGTTATCTGTTTCTCCTTTCTTGGACCATGCAAATCAAAACAGTCTTCTTCTATAGAGGGTAGTGAAAAGTTGTGCCAATTGTGTTCCTACTTCAGCTATTCCAACATTCTTTAGTTTAGCTTAAATGAGACATTCTCATCTTTGGGCTTTAATTATTCTGTTTAAAAATAAATTTTAAAAGATACTCTAAAGAGAAACTAAGAAAAAATAACAACAAGATAAAAGATTTACCATAATGCAGGTACATAAATATGAACTAAAAATAGTTTTAGATTAAAAATTAATCTTTTTTATTTTAAAAATTAATCTAATTAAAATTACAGATTAGGCTGGATAGAATTGATCCATTGCTGAAGCTTAAAAAGAAACTAGCTATAAATGTTACTAGTTTTCTACACTGTTGTTACAAGACTTGACTGACATCCGTGATGTACTCCGCAATATTTTTGAAATGATGAAATGTGTGATCCAGAGACTTGAAATATTTCAATACTTGTGTATAGGAATTTTCTTCCATGAACTAGAAATGAAAAAAGTGAGAATGTTTCCTTGCTCAAATCACATGAAGTGGATTCCCTTATATTACTTGCATTCATTTTTAAGATGGTCATAAATGGTTACATAAATTACAGGAATATTATCTGTTGAAGAAGTTGATGGTTTTTATAGTAAATGTATGTATTCAAATGATAAATGTTTCTGCATAATCTCTGACCTAACAATACCATTCCATGCCACTCCAAGAATTCTTCCGTCAAAAGTAAAAGCTCCAGCACATAAAGACATGAACCTCTATGTCCATTACCACATTTCTTGAAATCATAAAACTGTTTGGAACTAAATAAATGTTTATCAATGGGTTTTGACTGAATGAAATTATGGCTCACTCATAGTACACATTACTGGGCATCTACTAAAGGTAATATGGTAGTGATATATGCTAGATACCATTAATATAATAGAAACACAATGTACTAAAAGTGTTTTGCAACTAAAAATCACTATACATTGTATGGCTTTAGAAAGGAATGAAATGCTGCTACATGCTATAACATGCATAAACTTTGAAAACATTATGTTAAGTGAAAGAAGCCAGACACAAAAGGACAACTATTGTATGATTCCACTTATATGAGGTAGTTAGAATAGGCAAATTATAAACCCAGAAAATAGAATAGAGTTAACCAGAGGCTAAGGGGAGGGGAGAAATAAGGGGTTATTGTTTAGTGAGTACAGTTTCTGTTTGGGATAATAAGAAAGGTCTTAAAATGGATAATGGTCATGGTTGCTCAACATTGTGAATGTACTTAATACCAATAAATGATACACTTAAAAATGGTTAAAATGGTAAATTTTACATTATGGGACATTTTACCAAAATAAAAATATACTATAAAATAAAGTCAAAATTTACCTCCTACTAGGCATACTATGAAGTTTGCATAAAATTGCACTTATTTTAGGAGCTTATACGGTTATTATCATATTTGGGGACATGTAAAGAAAGCAACAGCTTAAGTAGACCTCTTGAGTTCTTTCTCTCCATCTTTCCAACCCAGTGTTTTCCAGATTAATGGTTTTGTCACGCCTCTCTTTGAATACCAGCATCAGTAGGAATGCTAGCTAGTACTGGTTTCCTTAAGTATCAGCGAAAAATTTTAATGTATTTTTATGCTGGTAATTGTTTTAGAACCTGGGAGGGATGTCATTGTTTTCTTAACTTGGCAAAAGCAAATATATTACTGTAGACAGCATTACTAGAAAGAAATAGTAACTTTGAAGTAGACATATGTCCATCCTAAGAAAACTGAATATATTTCAAAGCAGACCACACCACTCAACTGCTGGCAATGTTCTTCCACGTACTTGGCAGTATACTACTCGAAGTCTGAGAACTGTTTCTTTTTTGTAAAAATGATTTTGATTGGAAAACCCTGAATAAATCCTTTGGAATGTGTAACGTTTAGAGCTCCTTCTGGGATTCCTTTTCCATGAATCAAGGTTCTTTGATTCACTATCCTCCTTGGCACTTGCTTCCTAGTCATCTCAGCAGCCTTTGTGCCAGTGCTAAGGAAGAGCTCCCATTTTAGGTCCTAAAGCAGGGAGAACAATAAAAGGAGAACCTCATTTCAAGTACCAGAAATGTCTGGGCTATAAAGAACACACATATTGTCAAGGTAAGCCCAGAGTGGGGTGACATCACCAAGGTCATTCCTGGCTCCGCATCCCCCCCACCAGGAGGAACAACTAACAATTATTTGGAAACAGGACACTAGTTGAGAGAATCCTAGAACGTGGAGGTGAGGCTGAAGCACCCCCGTGCACCACAGAGACCAAGACAGACTGCATTCGAAGGGTGAGAGAAGGAGCTACGCGTTGACCACGCTGCCCCTCCCCCAGGCCAGTGGAGCACCATGGGTGAGGTCTCCCCTGAACCTCTGGTTCCTCCAGTAGGAGAAGAGAACTGGGGGACGGCAAGCTCCACCACTAGCATCGGGGCTGCTTTGTGGGAGCCGCTGCTCTAACCTGCTCCACTGGGGCTGCAGGGGAGTCTGCAGGGCTTGACCACTACAAGTCGGGCTGTGATGAGGGGGGAAGGGGCATGCAGCAGCCAGCACGTGGATTGTGACCGATGGAATTCATACCTGCAGTGCCCAAGTAGGGATCACAACGGGCACCTTTGCTTATCTACAGAGCCAGGTTGGCGGGGCACTACAACCAGGGAACTCAGGCTACAGATCCACCTGATACGCATCTGGCCCTTGAACCTGGTTTGCCCATAGCCAGGGAAAGAGCAGAGTCACAGCCCACCCACTGTGGACAGTGTCTTCTGGCCATCTGACCAAAAGGGCTGGCAATAAATCCTGGAAGCTATTTGGCCCAGTCGTGCTCCAGCCAAGAGGCAGGCAGCCAGAGCTCATCACTGGCTCTGGTACAAAGCAGAGCCAGTATCAGGTGTGGAGGGATCCGGTACCATGCACAGGCACGGAGATTAATTCATATCCAAGGCTGAGAGGAGCTCCCAGCTCCTCCCAACTGGGGAGCCTGTTTGAGAAATTAAGAGTAGCCTGGAGCGGCCCCTCCTCATCCCACCCAGGCAAAGGAACTGGGACTAGCCCCATCCCGTCTGCTGTGGAGAGGGTCTTCCTGGCCCATCTGACTAGAAGGATTGGTGACAACTCCTAGAAACTGTGCGGCCCAGCAGTGCTCAAGCCTAGAGAAGGGTAGGCAGAGCTGATAGTCTGCAAAGCAAAGCCAGTGGCCTTGTTCAGCCACAGAACGTGGAGTGTGGATCAGCTTGAGTTAAGACAACAAAGAGCTTTACTGGCTTTAGAGCTGCTTCTCCTGCTGCACCCAGGCAGGAAATCTAATTCATAGCCCTACTCATCACTGAATACAGCCTTCAGCATGTCCAACTGGGGAACCTAACCAGAGAACATGGGAAGCTGTACAGCCCATTAAACAGCCCTAGATACAGTGGCACTTGAACACACAGCACAGCCTGTGGCCTCCCCCATCTGCAGGGCAAAACCAGTGCCCTCACCTGACCAGGGAATTAAGTGCACACTCTGGCCTGATTTGGGTTCCCAAACAATGAACTATACAGGCTCTGGGTCCTGTCCAGAGCCAGGTCCTAAACAAGCTCTGATTCTCTGCCAGGAAACTAATTCATAGCCCCATCTACTACTACTACTGAATATAATACCCAGTAAAGTCTGGAGGAAGAGCCCAATTACTCAGATATGCAGATACCAAAGTAAGGAATCAAGGATCACAAAAATTAGGCAAATATGACACCACCAAAGGAAACTAATAAAACTCCAATAACTGACCTTAAAAAAATAAAGATCTGGGCTTCCCTGGTGGCGCAGTGGTTGAGAGTCTGCTTGCCGATGCAGGGGACGCGGGTTCGTGCCCCGGTCCGGGAGGATCCCACATGCCACAGAGCGGGCTGGACCCGTGAGCCATGGCCGCTGAGCCTGCACGTCCGGAGCCTGTGCTCCGCAACGGGAGAGGCCACAACAGTGAGAGGCCCACACACCGCAAAAAAAAAAAAAAAAAAAAGAGTATCTATGAACTGTCAAAGAATTCAGAATAATCCTCCTAAGGAAGTTTAGTGAACTACAAGAAAGCACACACAGCTAAGTGAAATTAGGAAAACAATGCATGAACAAGACAAGAAGTTTGACAAGGAAATAGCAACATCAAAAAAACAGGAGCACCAGATTTTAAAAATACAATAACTGAACTGAAGAATTCAATAGAAAGTTTCAAAGGTAGATTCGACCATGCAGAAGAAAGAATCAGCAAACTGGAGGATAGAACTTTAGAAATTACCCAGTGAAAGGAACAAAAAGGAAAAGAATAAAAAGAGTGAAGAAAGCCTATGGAAATTATGGGACACAATAAAGTAAACAATGTTCATGTTATGGGAATTCCAGAAAAAGAAAAGAGAGAGAGTGAAAGGGAAAAAAAGTATATTTAAAGCAATAATGGATGAAACCTTCCCAAACCTAGGATGAGAAATGGACATCCATATCCATGAAGCCCAAACAAGCCCAAACAGGTTGAACTCAAATAGGGCTACTCTGAGACACATTGCAATTAAATCAACAAAAGTCAAAAACAAAGAAAGAATTTTAAGACCAGCAAGAGAAAAGAGAGAAGTTACATACAAGGGAACCCTGGGATAATTGGTATTCACATGTAAAAGAATGAAATTGGACCAATATCTTATACCACTCGCAAAACTAACTTGAATTGGATTAAAGACTCAAATGTAAGACCTGAAACTATGCAACTGCCAGAAGAAAACATAGGAATAAAGCTCATTACATGGGTTTGGTAATGACTTTTTGGATATGACACTGAAAACACAAACGACAAAATAAAAAATAAACAAATGGAACTACATCAAACTAAAAAGCTTCTGCACAGCAAGCAAAAACAAAAACAAATCAACAAACTGATTGAAAAGACAACCTATAGAATGGGAAAAACGTATTTGTAAACCATATATCTGATAATGGTTAATATCCAAAATAAATTAAAAATTCATACAAATCAATAGCAAAAAAAAAAAAAAAATTACCCAATTAAAAAAATGAGCAAAGGACCCGAATAGACATTCCTCCAAAGAAGACACACGAAAAGCCAACAGGTACATGAAAAGATGCTCAATACCACTAGTCATTAGGGAAATGCACATTAAAACCACATTGAGATATTACTTCACACCTGTTAGAACAGTCATCCTCAAAAATGTCAAGAGATAACAAATGCTCGTGAGGATGTGGAGAAAAGGGAACCCTTGTGCTGTTGGTGGGATTGTAAATTGGGAAAGCCAGTATGGAAAACAGTATGGAGGAGCCTCAAAAATTAACACTAGAACTACATATATCTAGCAACTCCACTTCTAGGAATATATCCAAAGAAAATGAAAACACTAACTCAAAAAGATATCTGCACCCCCATGTTCATAGCAGCATTATTTATAATAGCCAAGACATGGAAACAATCTAAGTGCCCATTGATGGACAAGTGGGTAAAGAGGTTGTTTTATATATTTATAGGTATATACATATTATAGGTATACACACACACACACACACACTGAAATATTATTCATCTGTAAGAAAACAAAGAAATGCTACCATTTGAGACAACAGAAATGGACCTTGAAGGCTTTATGCTAAGTTAAATAAGTCAGAGAAAGAAAGGCAAACACTATATGATCTCACTTATGTGTGGAACCTAAAAAAAAAGAAAACAATCATAGAAAAAGAGATCAGACCTGTGGTTACAGGAGACAGAGGGTCAGGGGAGGGGAAGTTGGAGGAAGACGGTCAAAGGTACAAGCTTCCAATTGTAAGATAAATACATACTATGGACATAATATACAACATGATGACTATAGCTAACACTGACGTGTGATATATAGAAAAATCGTTAAGAATAAATTCTAAGCATTCTCTTCACAGAAAAGTATTATTTGATCTCATTTATATAAATGTGTGTGTTTGTGTGAGAGAGGACAGAATACAAAAATGCAAAAAGAAAAGTTGTAAAGTACGAAGCTGCTTAGGTTTATACCTCAACTATAACAGATAATAATTTGTTTAATTTTAATAGGTACAAAAATAAATGTTAAGCATAGAACAAGCAAAAAGAAAAACTGAGCCCAGCGTAGATGTCCTTAAAGCATTTGCAAAGGAGGGCTTTATTAGGTCCTCAAACACCTGCAATTACAGGCAAAATTCTGTGTATGTGTGTTGTGTATGTACTTGGGGAGTGGATGCATAGCCTTTATTGAATTATTAAAGGGGATGTTAAGACCCAAAAGTTTAAAAAGCACTGGAAAGCCTGATCACAAAACCATTTTAAACTACTCTGATTATGTTTTATAGTTTTCCTTCACTCGTTAACACTTCAAAGAACAGCATGTGAATGTGGAAAGAATCTCTGCCATTTAGGTAAGATCTCTGAGTCTCAGCGTAAAATTAGCATATAGTAGCAGGATGAAATTATACACCATAGATGAAAGTACCTAGCAGAGCGCTTTAAGACTAGTACTTACTTATGCAAGACATCTTCCCCTGCTTACTTGTTTTCAGTAGAATGAAAGCATACTGAAAGCTGGTACAATGTCTTCTTTGAAGTTTTCTTTTGTAATGCTTACTATGCTTTTTGATACGGATGAGCCAATATCCACTTAAGGGCATGTAAGCTCACAATAACTTTTGTTGAATATAACTGTTTGAATGTACTTTCACTATATTATTATATAGGGATTTTAAACTAAAATGTACTTGCACACATTATTTAGAGCCTAACTTGGATATCAGAGTAGGTGGATATACACCCCTGGAAAATAATAGCTTATTTCTTCACTAACATCAAACTGCTGAACATCTACTTTGCATATACATAGCTAGGCACTGTATTATGAGTTGCAGGTAATAAAAAGTCGTTAGTCAAAGACTCTGCTCTCTAGGGTTATTTTACAACAGCAAATCATGTTCAAACTAAAGGATAGACCAAAATAGGAAGTGCCATAGGAATTTAGACAAGGGAGAAACACATCTGAAATGAGAAGGAAGGTGGGTATGGGGAAGGGTTCATGGAAGAGGCAGTGTATGCTGTGAGCAAGGTTGCAACGTGTAGCAGGGTGAGTGAAAGGAACAAATGAAGACATATAGTCGTGATATCATGAGGCACAAACTAGAAATAAACAGCACTTGTTTTAGGCTGGTCATGAGGTAATTTAAGGGGATTAGTGAGAAACTAGATAAAGAGATATCTCTTTATATATTACTTATTAACAATACTTTTGAACACAAGTATTTAATTTAAAAAAAAGAACAATATAGGGATAGGAGATTAGGAGGTACAAACTATTATTATAAAATGAGCTATAAGGATATATTGCATAGCACAGAAAATATAGCCAATATTTTAGAATAACTATAAATGGAGTATAACCTTTAAACATTGTGAGTCACTATATTTTACACCTGTAACTTATATAATATTACACATCAACTCTACTTCAATTAAAAATGCTATTTTAGTGAATAAAACACTAAGCAGTAAAATTTTTAAAAAAGAACTTAGAAGAGAACTTAAAAATAAAGACATAAAGAGCAGGTTGAAACAGCGCAGAAATCTGGCAATTAAGAGGCCATTGATAACTTTCAAAATAGCACTTTTTCTACCCATTCTCAGTGGAGGCAAAGCCTTATTAATCCTACTATTTCTTTTTCTGTCTTTCAAAATCTCAGGATAAGTCTATTTCAATTGTAGCTAATGGCAGTAATGCAGCACCAGAAAATGCCTTTTGTAAGGAGAAGCAACTTTGAATCCTAAATCGGTACTCAAGTCTTAAATTACTGATAACACTGACCACCCACCAGACTAAATGTTTTTTTTTTACGTGATTGGAAAGCAACAGATTGATTTCAATTCTATCTTGTCAAATCTACAAAAAAGTTCCCACAGTTCATTTAGCAACTAATAGCGTACATCCTTCTATTTGGTATTACTCCTCCTCCTTAACACCGGGCAATTAATTTTGCCTTTCTCTGGGAAACGTTTTTAACAAAGGAAATAGAGTCATAAATCAGTTTTGGATAGGAAATCATACAACTATTTCTACCTAGGGCTTTGAATTTAGAAACTTTCCTCAGAAATTGTTGAAATATAACAAAGTCCAAACTCAGAAATAACTTAAATTTACTTATCTTAGTTGCACTCAAATAACAAATTCTATTTTCTATCTTGTTTTCTTTCTTCCCCAGAAGGCTTCTCCAACCCTAATCCATAACTTAATGCATTCATCTCACCTATAAAATCACTGGCAGGTATGATGCCGGCTTTGGCGGCTCCAGTCCCCTAATCCTGACCCATTTCTTGCCAAAGAATTCAGTTTCTTCAGAAACCAAGTAACAGACATTTCAATTTCCAACCATCATTAGCATATTTTCATGTACTAATACTCAACATAAAAACACCTTTTAAAATTACAGAAATTTTTACTCTACTTAAGATCAACTGCACTAACCTGTATTTCATAAACCTTGGGCTACTTTCTTAAAAATGAATTATTATTTTAATATGTTTTTCACTTATTATTCAGAATAATTATTCATATAATTAAATATTTTACAATTAGGTAAGAAAGGTGGAAAATAGTTTTGCTATTCTTGTTCTTTGTTCTCTCTTCTACTTGGTGTGCCTGAGTCAAAATTTTAGAATATTGAAAATTTAATCTTTCAAACCCAAACCAAATTTAAAGATAATAATAACAACCAGCCAAAACAATTTCGGTCCAGAGCTTTGCATGGTCCGGGGAACAGTTCTCTGAGTGGGCCATTTGGAGTGGGATTTGCCCACCCGCCTCCACTCCTTCTGCCTCATATACTGAAGATAGAGGCAAAGAAACCAACTCAAGTCTTTCCAAAGTGTATCTATAAATAGAGAATTTGTAATCAGAAAAACAATAACGATATATAATAGAAGTAACATGATTCTTCAGAACCAGTATCTTGTTCTAAAGCAATATTTTAAAAAGAAGGTAAGGGGCTTCCCTGGTGGCGTAGTGGTTGAGAGTCCGTCTGTCGATGCAGGGGACACGGGTTCGTGCCCCAGTCCGGGGAAATCCCACATGCCGCGGAGCGACTGGGCCCGTGTGCCATGGCCGCTGAGCCTGCGCGTCCGGAGCCTGTGCTCCGCAACGGGAGAGGCCACAACAGGGAGAGGCCCGTGTACCGCAAAAAAAAAAAGTAAGAAGTTTAGCTATAAACCCTGGCCCTCTTTTTTATTGATCTCCTATTTTAATTTGTTAAAATAAAATCCATGGCCTTTTGAGTCAAACTGTCTCTTTAATTTCAGATTTAAAGATAACAAGCCTCTTTTTAAATGGAATATTGGCACACAGACACCACACAGTCTGGCTTATTACAACTGTTCTCTGTTGGTGAAGTGGCACATTTGCAATCCCCACCATAGCAATCTTCACCATTTCACAGAATATCATTCAATTGTACATCCCTAGGTGAGCAACAAGAATGGGCACTTGAGCTCAGGAGCAAAGCGTTTGTGGGGAAATCCTAGGTCAGAACCCCTAAAAGGGGAGACTAACTTGAGGATGCCCAAATAACCTGAGGTTTACCTTGGCCACCTCCCCTGGCTTTCTGACTGCCTGGGGGAAAAGTCTCTCTGGAAACTCTTTTGAGGTTATTGGGGGAATCCTAGGACAAACACACTGCTTGCTTTTGCAGGAGGACTTGCCCCATACCCTACCCAGCTAGCTGTCTCACAACCTAGCTGGACTAAAAAACCTTCAAGAAAAACGGGATAGACTGACATTTGCATTTCTACTTCCACCTATTCTTATGCACAAAATATGTAGGTAGAGCCCTCTTTCTCACACCCCAATAGATTCTGCTGTCCTTGAAACCCATCTGGTAGCTGCAGTGACTACAATGAAGGGAGTTATCGGAAACCATATTGGTACTGGGCTTAAAGGATTTTTCATGCCATGCATTTTGGGGAAGGACACAGATAACAGTCCAAACGTGGTATAAGGCAATGCCCTTTCTGGGTCCTTGAAAAATCAGTCACGGAACACAGGTGGTGGACAGGAGCTGACAAGAGCTGGTTTGTTAATGAGCACAGCATCCCCGGCGGGGGGGGGGGATCAATGAAATGATTGACAAGAGAAGATGGTAAATGAAGGGAGAAGTGGGGACAAGTGCTGCTCAACCCAAGCTGAACTCCAGGAGGTAAATTTCTCCTCTAATTTGAGATTCTTTCTAAAGGTTCAGTACTGAAGTGGATGTTTGACGTTGAAATGTGCAGACCCATTCTGATAACTGGAAAGGGAGGAGGCTGAGGAACGCAAAAGGAGAAGGAAGATTTCCGATTACTTCTCCAGGCTGCTGACAAGAACCTGCTGCTCGCAAACCACAAATTAACCAAGCGAAGGTTGAAGGTAGCAACGTAAAAGTGCAACTCAAATTATTTTACATTCGGAATCCTCTTCAATATCTAAGCGCGTGTAGCACAGCAATGGTTGATTATCTTAAGATTACAGAGGCTGACCGCCTTCTTTGTTTGCCCAGTAACACCGCTCCTCCAATAATCTCAAGCACTTGGCTGATTAACATTTCAATTTCAGTTGTTGCTCCTTTTCCCATTGCAGAAGGCGGCAGGGATATTCCCCTTCTTCCCTCTGTATTACAAACCCCATTACTAACCAAGCAGAAAGCACCGCGCAGTGTGGCCGAGGCTAATAATAGCCGGGCTGCTTACCTTCTCCGGAGGGATCGAATCAGCGCATGTCCCCGGCGCCGGCTGCCCGGGGGCCGCCGCGCCGCCGCGCCGCGTCTGTGTGTGGTCAGCTCGGCCGGCCCCCACCCCACCTGCCACCTGCAGCAGCTGCTCCCGGCGCTGAGCTCCGGCCGCCGGAAGTCATCCCCCGCCCCTGGCCGGATCGCCACATTCCGCGCCAGCCGCGGGGGGAGAGGGGCCTCTCCCGGCACCGGCTCCTGGAAACTGCGCTCAACGATCGCTACCCTTCCCGGTTGTAGGGTTATTTTCTAGGAATGCTTTTACAGAAGAAGCGTCGCCGGCTGGTGGACCGAGAGAGAAGAGCCAGAGTGACTTTCCCTGCAGAGCGCCTTTCCTCTGAGCGCTCCCCTGTCACTCCCGCGGCATGGACGGCTCCATTCCGCTGTGTGGGTTTTCCACCCTCTTCATCTTCCTTATCTGTATTGTTCATTTCGCTGAATTTCAGAGTGGGATTAGCTCTTAAGATATTCAGACACTCCGAAAATATTTTAAATTGGCGACTAGTTTTTCTAAGCCCCTTGTAGCGAGCTCCACTTCCCCCCCCCACACACACAGTTACTCGCACGTACACACCCAGCCAAACCACTCACAATTAGGAAAGCTGGGACCTCTCGCCCTCTTGCTTACGTAATGGAACAGGAAACTCCCAAAGGAGTGGGGAAGTAGGACCGGCTAGCGAAAGCACTCGAGGAAAGAGAGAGGGGTCGCCCCAAGATTTTGTTGCTGTTTAGTGGTGTCCTTAGTGGACAGATGTTCCCCCTCTAACCCCCTGGCCTCGCCCCAAGTGGAATGGCTGGTCTGGTGACAGCTGTAACATCTGAAAACAAAGAAGCTGAAGCCACATTAACAGATGGCTGCATCTCTTTCTTTCCCGAAGGATTGATCAGAATTGGCTTTAAGAATCATATTAGCATATACGTATATAATAAGCCCTTTCCTTCTCTCTTTAAATTGGCACCAGCTATTAACAGGTTTCTCTCTCTCTCTCATCTTCCTCCCTCCCTCCTTCCCTCCCTCCCTCTCCTAAGCTGACCAGATCATCAGTTTCCGGATTTAAGGGGGAAAAAAGGCCAAGGATGTGCTCTCTTTACAGCTGAACCAGGGTTTATTTTCCCAGTGTTGAGCCATTCCCAAGTAGAGAGGCTCTTTGACACTAGGGTTCTCTGTGAGTGAACGTCTCACATTCAGCTTGCTTTTGGAATTGCCCATCACTAGGTCCAAGCCAGTTTTATCCTTGGATTTGTCCAGCAACCTAAACAGTATAATTGCACAAGGCCAAGGCAGTACTTTTACTCTAGGAAGCCTTCCCAACTCTCTGTTTAGCAGTTCCAAAATTAGGAGGTAGTGTAGCAAACAGTTTCAACAAGGCTCAGTAAGAATTCTTGACCCTAGAATGCGGGCTTTTTAAAAGCTGGAACAACCTAATTCATCTCTCTGTGTTTCACTTTCATAAAATTAGACCTCACCAAAGAGCAGGGGATTCTTAATATGTATCAAAGTGTATGTGGAATCTGGATGGGAATATTACATCTTTAATTTCACTAACCTCTAACTGCAATTTAGTATTTAGCATGTCCTTTAAATCTAAATGCAGACAACAAACCACAATAATATTAGGAGTACCTGTGCCTATATCCCCAGCAGATATCACAGACAATTTCCTAAGGCAGTTTTATAGATATCTCAAAGTATCACTACTCTGATGTCACAATCAAATCATCATTACCTTTTTTGTTTTATCTAACAGACTATATCTATTTTAGAATGGTTTTAGATATACAGAAAAATTAAGGGGATAATACAGAGTTCTTATATATCTCATTCCCAATTTCCTCTATTATTGACACCGTACACTAGTGTGGTACCTTTTTTTACAATTAATGAGCCAATATTAATAAAATAATATTAACCAGAGTCTGTACTTTATTCAGATTTCCTTGGCTTTTGCCTAGTGTCCTTAATTCCATTTCAGGCTTCCATCCAGGACACCACATTACATTTAGTTATCAAGCCCTCTTAGGCTCCTCTGGGCTGTGGTAGTTTCTCAGGCTTTTCTTGTTTTTGATAACCTTGACACTTTTTATTTATTTATTTATTTATTTATTTATTTATGGCTGTGTTGGGTGTTCGTTGCTGCGCGCGGGCTTTCTCTAGTTGCAGAGAGCGGGGGTTACTCTTTGTTGCAGTGCGCCGGCCTCTGATTGAAGTGGCCTCTCTCGTTGTGGAGCACGGGCTGTAGGCGCCTGGGCCTCCGTAGTTGCAGCACATGGGCTCAGTAGTTGTGGCTCACGGGTTTAGTTGCTCCCTGGCATGTGGGATCTTCCCAGGCCAGTGCTCGAACCCGTGTCCCCTGCATTGGCAGGTGGACTCTCAACCACTGCGCCACCAGGGAAGCCCCAACCTTGACGGTTTTGAGGAGCAGTGATCAAGTGTTTTGTAGCATACCTCACTAATGTAAACTGTCCAATGCTTTTCTCATGGTAAGGCTGGGATTATGGTTTATTGGGAGGACAACCAGATAAAGTGCCTTTTTTATAACATCTTATCAAGGGTCCATGCTATCCACGTGATTTGACTGTTGATGTTGACCTTGATAACCTGGCTGAGGTCGTGTCTCAGATTTCTCCACTGGAAAGTCACTCCTCCACCCCTTCCACACTACACTTGTTGGAAGGAAGTCACTATGTGAAGCACAAACCCAAAGAGTGGAGAGTTATGATCCACCTCCTTGAGGACAGAGTATGTACATAAAATATTTGGAATTCTTCCACACAGAGTTGTCTATTTCCCCCCAAATATTAATTTATTCAATTATTGATATTTATTTATATCAGTATAGACTCGTGGATATCTATTTTATCCTTTGGGTTATAATCCAATACTACTTTATTTTGTTGTTTGAATTGTTCCAGCTCTGGCCATTGGGAGCTTTTGCTTTTGGCGCCTGTGCTCCTTTGACATACTCCCTTTGGGGTGTGTGAGTTTGTGTGTGTCTGTGTATCTGTGTGTATATGTGTTTAGCATGCATGTGTGTGTGTGTGTTTAACACTTCCTGACTTTCTGGTACCACAAGGTGCTCCAGGCTCATTTTGTGTATTTCCTGCCCCAGTCCTAGAATCAGTCATTTCTCTGAGGAGCCCTGATTCCTTCTATTGGAGAGTAGTAACAGAAACCAAGAGCTGGGCTCTAGATGTGCTGTTGCTAATGGGGTATTATTTGATTAGGCTCTCTTAACTGAGAGAACAAAGAAATAGATATGTATAGTAACCCATGTATATACACATATCAGTAAACATTTCTATATATAACTATCTATATCTACATTGAGCTGAGTGTATACTGATGTCTGCAACTATAATCCATTAATGCTGAGATTAGTTTAGCTTTCTCCTCTTGTTTATCTGTAAATTCATACTTCAATATTAAGAAATGTGGCTACCACCATCCACCATCTATTTATTTAATTGTTCAATTTCAGTACACATGTATCAGAATTGTTAACCCATCACCCCAACATCACTATTTTTAAGTATAGTAGTTAGTAGAGTCTCTGTTATAGCTTGCTATTTAATGAGTTTAAATACCCATTCGTTTCTATATCACAAATTTGGTTTTTAAAATATTCTAATGACTGCATTTAAAACATAGTAACTAGTTTCTTTTGAGATTCTACGTATTATATTTTATGAATTTAAAAGTGTTATTTTAAGACTATTTAAATGGGCTACTCCATATTGTCAAAGGATCCACAGTAAAAAGAAGGTGAGGATCTCAACCTCACAAAGATTATTGTCAGTTTATAAGGAGATGATGTGAAATTGTCTGGTGCAAATGTTGGGAGCTCATGCGTGATAAGTGTTAGCTTTGTCCACTTGGGCAGGCTTCTTTCTCCTTTAAAGTTCTAAATACCTTGGAAGAGAGAACATGCTAAACCTTATGGTTAATAATTTATAATGTAGTGGAAGGATTTGCTAGGTATCAGTGTTGGAGGTAAAGGTCCATATAAGGTTGACAGAGGATGAGAAGAAGACAAGGATGACCCTGAAGGTCAGGGGTTTTGTAGTTGAACAGACTGGGGATTGGATCCTTCCATTCACAGCCTGACTTTGTCTCATTTTTGAAATAAGGAGAACAATGGCTATTACATAGGCTTGTCCTTAAGAGTGAAAGTAGATGTTTAATCTTTTCTTTCAATTTGTTTGAGACAGTGGGGATTAAGTGTGGCGATTTGGGACAGTTACATAACATATTGGATTGTCCTTCCTTGTATAGTTTTCACTCTGTGAAGCCAGACTCACTGGAGGTATAGATAGTTTCTCATGATAATTCAGGCTCCTTCATCCATGAAAGTACTCTTGCCAGGTGCTTTTTACTCATAGAAGACAATCAATGTTGATGGTGCTTGGGATAAAACAAAAATTAAAGATATTAAATGGCAGGAATTAACTGCTTCAGATGCTATACCATGGCGAGAGACATAGGGGAAAGAGAAAGAAAAGAAATGAAATGAGAAATGTCTTACGTCAACATGTACGGTTTGAATCTATCTGCTTGGAACTTGACATACACCAGTATGCCAGATAATTTAATTTAATGAATAGTGGCTAGGGTGAGGTGAAATAGATCAGTTTTTTAATCTATGACTTTTCATTGAAGAACCCTTTTTTTTTTTTTTTTTTTTTTTTTTTTTGCTGTACGCGGGCCTCTCACTGCTGTGGCCTCTCCCGTTGCGGAGCACAGGCTCCGGACACACAGGCTCCGCGGCCATGGCTCGCGGGCCCAGCTGCTCCGCGGCATGTGGGATCTTCCGGGATCGGGGCACGAACCCGTGTCCCCTGCATCGGCAGGCGGACTCTCAACCACTGCGCCACCAGGGAAGCCCTGAAGAACCCTTTTTTAAAAAACAATCTTCGGATCATGACTTTGAGGTCTGCAGTAATTCCTTTCTGATATTCTGGAATTACAGATCAAATGGCCTCATGATATCATGCAAAGGACAATATGAAAACCTGAGCCAGAGGCCCTGGGTGCCTGAAGCTGTCAGCATTAGAACCACTCCTTTGGTTTAAGGAGTCCTTCCAGAAAGGACTCATTTAAATGCAAATATACTATCAAGAGGGGTAACCATGTATCCAGTATCTGATTAGCAGCCATTAACAATTTAGCAGAGATTAGCTTCTCAGATTTATTATGGAGAGGAGTTGTCAGGGTGATTTGGCCCAGGCATCTGTCATCCACTGACTGCCAGGTCTCCTGCCCTCTTCACTACATAGGGATCTGCCTAAAGCTGGGAATTTAGTTTACTAGGAAAGAATTGGGCACTCACCGCATGACAATCAATATTGTTTTACATAATTTTGACTTATGAGAAAGGGTAGGAGGAGAATTTCTATAATAATAGTACCTTTGTGTGTGTGTGTGTGTGTGTGTGTGTGTGTGTGTGTGTGTGTGGTAGCTGCTCAGCTTAGGTTGATTAATCATACTCTACAGAAATCTTAAAATTTTATGATAATCATCTACCCTTTCAATGAGGCCAGAAATTATATCATGTAAAATATGCACAAATGTAGTCTAGGGATGGCAAAGCTATAGTAATAGAAATAGAATTGCGTTCAAGTAATTATAGCTGGACTAAAAATTTCCTGCATTAATATGAAAGCACAGATACAAGAGTACAAGAAAATGATCATTCATATGAAGATTGATATTTCATATTGAATATCTGTAACAGAAATAGGAAAATGGAAGAAGGAAAATGACTACAAACAGAACAGTAACTGTTTCTTTAGACATCGCTAAGAATTCACCTTGTTTTTACTGGTAAGGAGTTCACATATAATACCAGACCTATAGAATACAGGTAGTATTCTATAATTGGAAGCCTAGATTTAATTGAGAAATGTATGTGTACTTAAGTGAGATGCTTGGTAAATGGCATATGATACATTCAATAGTGTGGTGTAAGTAATTCTCAAATAAACCCTTTTAAAAATAAATCATCATGTAGAAGTCATGAAATAAAACAATGTACTTAGGCATTGCTCTTTAGATTTTTTAACCTTAAGTTTTTAAAGAATCTAAAAAACCAAAAAATCCCTTCTGGAGAAAGGTATACTTTGAATAAAACTTTTGCATTGTAATGAATAGATTATTAAATAGTATTTATAAAGAATTATGTCTCTATAATTATTCATTTTTTAATAAAAATGAATATTCAACTTTTCAAATCAAATTTAAGCTTATAAGAAGAGGAAATTGAAATTTGATTAAAAAGTAAGTTTCAATGAACTGTGTTTGGTCATCAGGCAAGTGGATGTTCATCCATTCAGCAGATATTGATGGAGTGTCTAATATGTGCCGCTGTTCTAGGCACTAGAGCAGTAGGCTCTAGGAGTGAACAAATAAATCTCTTCTTTATGGATCTTATGTTCCAGTGGAAGGAGACCACCATAAATACATAAATATAGCATGTTAGTGGAAGGACCATGAAGGAGCAGCGTAATGATGCAAGGTTTAGGGCAAGTATATAGGGTGGTCAGGGAACATTTGAGCAGAGATTTGAAAGAAGTATGGGAGCAAACCGTATGAATACACTGAAAGAGAGGCTTGGTGTATGCAGGTGGGTGGGCTTATACTTTATGTGTTCCAAAGACTAGGAGGTTAGTTGGTTTGTAGTGAAATGATCAAAGGGGAAATTGTTAGAAGATAAGGTTAGAAAGCTAGGTTAGCGAAAAATCACTTAGGGTCTTTTAGGCGATGGTCAAGAGAGAACTTTAGAGGATTAAGAATTTGTTTTTGGACATACTAAATTTGTGATGGCATGTGTGGACATGTGAAGTAGACAACTGGATATACTAGTCTGAATTTCAGCAGCAAGAGATTATCATGGCTGTAGATGAAAATTGGTAAATCATCATGGTATTTAAAGTCTCTAGATTTACAGATGAAATCACTTTATAAGTAGGCATAGGCAGAGAATACATGATGTTGAAGGACTGAGCCAGGAGACACTCCATCCTCTAGAGGATTCGGCAAAGGATATAAGAAGTGAGCAGGGAGATAAGACGAACTGTCTCATGAGCCAAGTGGTAGGTGTTAGAAGGAAGAGGGAGTTATTATTAATCCTACTGGTAGATTAAGATGAGAACTGATCACTTAATCTAGGACTTGGCAACATATAATAGATATCACTAATAACCTTAAGAAGAGTAGTTTCTGTGTAGTGGAGAGGACAAAAATAGGTAAGTGGGAGATAAGGAAATGAAACGTTAAGTAGAGCTGTGTTGTTTGAGTCGTTTTGCTCTAAAGAGGAGCAGAGCAATGGGGCAATGGTTAGAATTGGACATGGGAAGAGAGGAAGACTTTTTCCCTTTAAGAGGAGAGGTATTAGACCTTTGCATGCTAATGAAAGCATCTGGTAGAGAGCAAATAATGGAAGATACAGGGAAGAGGAGACACAGTAGAAGAGAAATCCCTGATTCGGCCAGAAGGGAGGTATCCAGTGCAGAGTAGAGGGTTCGGCCTTAGAACAGAGGACAAACATTTCTTCTGCCAAAGGAAGAAGGAAGGCAGCACACGTGGTTTCAGATAGATCCAGGTAGGATGGTAGACTTGGTGTTTGGAGTTCACGGATATTCTATTTTGATCCCTCCTGTATTCTCAGTGAATTAGGAAGCAGCTGAGAATTTAGAGGAAGACATGTTATAGACGTAAAGAAAGAGGAGTTATGAAATTGTTCTCTAGGACAGAAGAAAAGAGAATTGATTCAGCAATCAGTTTTCTAGTAAGTACTAAGAGTTCACATGGGGTAAAATGATTATGAATTTAAATGAGGCAAATTAGAAAGGCTGCTCATTTTTTTCTCCAGCCATGTTTAGTTGTTTGGCCCAGACGCTGAATTGGCATAAGTTCTATTTCACTAGGGCTGGCATTTTGCACCGCCAATATGACTAAGAGTGAGGGCCAAGGGACTTCACAGTGTCTCTGCAAAAGAGTGATTCTAATGACAGACCATGGGCTCTAATCAGGGTAAGCAGAGAACTGAGGAATTACGCCTTGAGCGCTACACTTGATTTTAACTGCAGGTTGGAACACAAAACTGAAAATCTTGACTGATAATGGTATGGTAAGGGCAAACACAGCTAGAACCTCCACATTTCACTCTGTTACACAGGAATTCTCCATGTTTCTTTCAGCTGAATTCCTGTCTCTCATTTCTTGATCCTTAATTCAGTGACATTATCTGAGGGGAGGTATGCATTTTTGATAAAGTCTTTCAGAAATGCATTTTACAAGACTACTTTTAATTTTAAAGTTGTTAGACTAGAAATAAGTTTAACAGAACTTGCAATGTTTTCAAGTGCTTTTCTTTTCTCTAAAGAGACATTTGTTTGACTATTACACCGAGCACCATCCTTCAGGTGTTCTTCCTCTGGCATTGAAAATAGGAGTAAAATGTAACAATTAAACAAACATCTTATCTTCAAACAGATATGGATCACTGTTTTCTTTCTAATATGGGCCAAATCTTGCTATTGACACCATGTCCATTTTTTCCCCAGTGTAACTAGTTTTCCCTTCATTGTGTGTATGAGACATGTTTGCCCCCTCATGGATGAATCTGGAACTGTCACCGTGAACTTTTTCTTGTTTTTATAGGGAAAAATAGACTGAAAGTATAGATATTGTGGTCAATGGGAATTATTTTTGAAGAAAATGTTGAGGCTGACCAAAAGAGGTTGAAATCACTAGATGTTTAACCTTCAATTAGTTTCAGAACTTGGGATTATGTTAAGAACCACACTTTAAGTGAATCTGGAAGAAGATGATAGACAAAAAAGTTTAAATTTTGACATCCTTTTAAAATATGAGAACACAGAATTGTGAAGAAAGCTAGTCTCACTCTTATTTAAATATTAAAATGCTTAATGTTTGTAACTTAACTCAGAAGGATGAGATGGCTTTTCTTCAATTAGTTTAAGATTATATAAATATAAATGAAGGAAAACCTGCCATTGATTAATCTTCACTTGCTACATATAGAATTATACAAGTTATGAGAAAGTCCATTCTTAGGACTGTGGGAACAACAATGAATCTGACTTTCCCTTAAGTGTTTTCCCTAACATTCTAGAAAAAATAACTTCAATGTGCCGATTTAGACATTTATGACTTATTTGCTTGTCACTGTTTCCGTTTCTAGGAATAAGACCCAGTTTCTTTCCTCAAAAGAGTTGCAAGTTGATATAGAGCCAAAAATTGCAATAAAGTGTAATCAATTCCACTGCAGAAGTTTGTACTTGATATAAATTAATAGAAGTGCAAGCAATGTATTTTAAGTTCATTCTAGAGGAGGAGTTCAGAACAGCTTCATAGAGGAGAAGACCTGAGCTATCTTGGGAGATGTTTAGACAGATGAGGAGTGGAGCCGGAGTTGGGAAGGCAAAGGCAGTGTAGCCTTAGAATGCAAATGTTCACAGACATGATCTTGTGGCTTATTCACCATTCTTACCGACCTAAGAAGGACACCTGCTGGTAGCTTCATCATCATCATCATCACCATCATGTTAATAAAGAATGGATATTTTTGTCAGGTAGTCAAACAAGCTCTTTACATGTAGCACCTAGATGTTTTCTACGATCCACCTTATGAGTTCAATCATTGTAATTATTCTCATTTTTCACATACAAAAATGAAGACTCAGAGAGATTAAGTAATTTGTTCAAATCTTGGTGTGTGCCCTTTCAACTCCATGCTCTGTACCTCTGTGCTTAACAGGCTAGGATGATTTGCCCATATTAAGGGCTCAGATATTGGTTGATAAGTATAATAATCTCATAAAAGGTAAAGTGAAGTAATCTGCTTTGATGTTTATGATGCAGTTTGGTGAATGCACTTAAGTGCCAATAGATGAATAATAAAAGTTAGAAACACACAAAACATAGAGAATAAAAATTCATATATGTATGTCTGTTGGGAACAAAAAATCCTCTTGAATGTCTAACTTCTTAGTAAATATCAGGATATCACATACACATCATTAGGCAGCATCAATGGAGTATCCTCTGTACCCTGCAAGAGGGCACTGTTACAGATGCACAGAAAGAAAATTCATATTTCCTGCACATTATAAATAAGGACATACTATGATCACTCTTTAAGAATGAAGTAATTTGAATTTTTAACTTTTCCTTATCAATTGGTGTATATGAATCATGTTAGGTGAAGAATTATTGGTTGACTGGACATTTTATGTTTTAATTCTTTTCAGAAAACAGTAAACAAATCCCTTTAGGATCAAAATATCACATTCAGCAAATGAGCTATTATACTGAAGAAAGTGATGAATTCAGTAAAGTGTCTGCAATCTAAAATATTGTTATAGAAGAAGTAATTGAAGGAACTGGGAATAGATGACATGAAGCAAGACCAGGAGAGAAGTAGGTGGTCGCTCTAAACTATTTTAGGAGTTGTCCTATGAAAAAGGGTTTAGACTGTCCCACACTGAAGATTTTAGACCAAGTAGACAGGTTTAGGTTGATAAAAGGATGAATATTTTGACAAGTAGAACCTTTCAACTCTAAAATGGACCGACTGCATTTTAAACTCAAGAACTCCCTGTTACTGAAGTGCTTTAACAGAGGTTGAAGTTAAGCAGTTGGAAAAGGAAGAGGCTTTACAGTGAGAAAATTCTATGATTCTATGGTTTTCAACTCATAAATTTGTGTAGTTCATCCATTTTATTCATTGTATACACTTAAGTATATTGTTCCTTGAAATGGCCATTCAAAGTTGTTTCCTGTGCCACACACTATGAATGCTAGGGTTGGTCCTGTGTAAATCTTACCCCCATTGAATTAGTATTAACGCTAAACAAGCAGCTTTCTTCCATAAGGAAACAAGAAAAGAGGTTCAGAAATGTCCAAACTAAGTTTCTATAAAACGGTGTTATCGAATCTTATTTATCAAAAAACTTCAAACAGGGGCTTCCCTGGTGGCACAGTGGTTGAAAGTCCACCTGCCGATGCAGGGGACACGGGTTCGTGCCCTGGTCCGGGAAGATCCCACATGCCGCGGAGCGGCTAGGCCCGTGAGCCATGGCCGCTGAGCCTGCACGTCCGGAGCTTGCGCTCCACAACGGAAGAGGCCACAACAGTGAGAGGCCCGCGTACCGCAAAAAAAAAAAAAAAAAAAAAAAAAAAAAAGGGAAGATGCAGACCTGTATGCTTCAGGATTTTCTCACCAAAACCCCACACAATTTCTTTACTATTCCACCAAGTATGGCCTAGCCCTACCCTCATCCCTGTTTTTCTTGGTTTAGTAATAAAGAAAGAGATGGAAATAAAGAAGAGATATTAGGTAGAAAGATATAAAATAGTGGGGAAAATAATATAAGTGAAGTCATGTACCACCACCATTTACTAGAAGTGAACTTTCAGCACCAACATTAATATTTTTTCCTGTTATATCTGTAAATGATAATAACTAATATGTGCATAACAATTTTCAATTTAATCAAATCTTATTTTTATAACTAACTACTTCGCAACAAGTAACACGCTAAGGCAACATCAATAGATGAAAAAAGGTAGTCCCTGGCCCCAAGGAATGTTGCCCAGGAGAACACAGATATATGTAAAAAATACAATCACAATACAGTGTAGCGAGTGCAACAACCAGGCATGCAGAAGTGCAAGGGTAGCAAAAAGGAGCGTGTGATCACAACACTCAAAAGAAGACTGCACAAAAGACATAATATGTAAACTGAGGTTTGAAAAATGAAGTGGGTTGCCCAGGTACCCCATAGGGAGAAAGGAATTCTTGGAGGAGGGAAAAGCATAAAAGAAGACAGTGAATTGTTCATATAATCCAGAAGTGAAGTAGGCAATGGCAGGAGAAATGATTGGACACAGGCGTCATGAATACTTGCAGGTCTGCATTTTAGCAAGTCCATTCTAAAGGAAACTTTGAGGATCAACTCGGGGGTGGGGGGCCGCGGTGGGGACAGAACTAGTCATTCCTGCAAGAAACACTGGAACCAGTTTCTACCAACCCACCAATAGAACGACTTCAAAGGCAACATGGTATCACAGAAAGGGTTTGTTTTTTTGTTTGTTTGTTTTTAGTTCATTAGGCCTCACTTAAAATTCTGATTCCACAATGCGTTTGCTTTGGGATCTTGAACAACACTCATAACCTCTGCAAGTCTCAGTGTAGTAAGTTTATGTGATTACCTTCATCTGTAATATCTCTGCGATGCAATTTTAATGGAAACTCAAGTTCAGGTCAAAGACAGTTTCTCTGTAACTTCTCCTCCGAATTGATTCAAAAGCCGTCTCTCCCGTCCTCATTTGGCTTCTCTTATGGAATCTCATAAAAACTTCTATGACCTCTTTCGGGTTTTTTTGTTGTTGTTGTTGTCTGTTTGTTTGTTTTTTAATTTAAGTATAGTTGATTTACAATGTTGTGTTACTTTCAGGTGTACAGCACAGTGATTCCTTTTTCACATTCTTTTCCCTTATAAGTTATTACAAAATATTGAGTAGAGTTCCCTGTGCCATAGAGGAGATCCTTGTTGTATCTATTCTACGCCTTCTTTGAATGACCGTAGCACTTGTTGTCTGTATCAGTTTTATGTCTCTGGTTGCTTTGTGACTGAAAATGAAAAATTTCTATTTGTTCATGTCCTGGCCCTTCCTTAAAAATCTGTTCATTTATGTATTTCATATTTATTGACTACATCTTAGACACCGTGTTAACTGCTGGTTCTAGATGTTAGTAAAATATAGACCTTCCTGCTCAAAAGGTCACAGTATTTGTGGGAAAACAAAAAAATGAACAACCTATGTCTCAAAGAGCTTTATACTTCCCAAAGAGAACACACCTAGTAGGTACAATAAATACATGTATCATACATAAATGTATAAATAGTTAATGGGATTAAAAACTAGAGATAACTGCTTTTCGATTCTGAGGAAATGATGATTATATTTCACCAGGAGCTCAACACCACTCTGAGAATGAGGGCTTAACCCCCGTCCTCACTCACTGCATCGCTTTTCTGTATAAAAACACACAAGTCTGTACGTACGCTCTAGAAAAAGGCTTATCTGGCATGAATTTCAGATAGCAAGAAGAAAACTTCAAGAGGTTCAGAGAAGCATCCGGAAGCTCACGTGATTATCTGGCACTAATACAACTTGCTTGACAGGAAAATAGAGCTGTAAATCTCACAAAATTAGATGATCTTTGAAGAATTTCAAAACCTCCTGCTATTAATTGGAAATCCTAGAAGAACCGCTTCTTTTTTTTTTTTTTTCTTTTTGCGGTATGCGGGCCTCTCACTGTTGTGGCCTCTCCCGCTGCAGAGCACAGGCTCCGGACGCGCAGGCCCAGCGGCCATGGCTCACGGGCCCAGCCGCTCCGCGGCATATGGGATCCTCCCAGACCAGGGCACGAACCCGTATCCCCTGCATCGGCAGGCGGACTCTCAACCACTGCGCCACCAGGGAGGCCCGAACCGCTTCTTTTAAAGCATACTGATAATATGCTTTACAGCTTAATATTCAGAAGCCTATGTTTTGGCTAAGTGAGCTTCAGGAAAGAAGGAAACTTGAGGTTCAGTTCCATCTACTCTGGAACCTCTGGTCAAGACATCTACTTCTGTGCTCAGCCATCTTATCACCTGTAAAATGGAGGCAACTCTAAGAACACATAGTTACACAGATGTTGCACAGTTTCACGTGTCATTGTCCTCATTTGTTTCAGAAAAACCAGTAACATCTAAGCTACGACTGCAAAGAGTGCAGTGTTCCTTGGGGTCATCTAGTGCAGCTCTGTCAAAGGAAAGAAAAGGAAAGGGGCCTAGAATAACTATAATTTTCCCAAGAGGACACTATTATTTTATGGTAAATCTGAGTCAAGAACCCTGATCTCTTTCATGACATTCCATTGTTCTTTCGTTGGGTTCTGAACAACCCAGAGAAAGAAAGAGAAATAAAACTCATATGTGCTGTGTCACTGGTACAGGATGTGGCAAGATTGGAAGTAGAGAACTACATATTAACAGGTATTTGGGAAATTCTTCAAACTAATTAAGATATATACCAGGTCCATAAAAAACAGTATGTTTTCTCAAGATGATTCTGTGGAATGAACAGAACTGGTAACTGAAGGTGTGTGGGTGCTGCAGTTCCAAACAGGATGGGTGAATGCTTGTCTTCTGGCACCTTGAAGACTCCACCCCAACATACACGTTAAAATAAAATTAACATTTCAACTGGGTCATAGTTAATTCTGCATGTTCTTGTAAGTCAGCAAAATATTCCATATATCATTTACGTTGTCACTCACTTTTTTTTTTTTTTTTTGTGGTATGCGGGCCTCTCACTGTTGTGGCCTCTCCCGTTGTGGATCACAGGCTCCGGACGCGCAGGCTCAGTGGCCATGGCTCACGGGCCTAGCCACTCCACGGCATGTGGGATCTTCCCGGACCGGGGCACGAACCCGTGTCCCCTACATCGGAAGGCGGACTCTCAACCACTGCACCACCAGGGAAGCCCCATATCTGATTTTTGTATTAGGACTCTTCTAATTTTTTATATACATTGGAAAATAACTCATGTCTTTCTAAGGTGTATATCTTTGATTATATTTTCTATTTTCATAAAGCTTCTTGTATTCTCTACTCAAAACAGTTGTAAATAATGGCTGCATGTAACTAATCAATAATCAGCCATTTTGTCCAGATTTTCAAATGTGTTGGTATAAAGCTACCATAGTATTCTTTTGTAATTTAAAAAAAATTCACTCTGTTTTATAGCTAGTCCCATCTCTATCATATTTGGCAAATATTGCTTATTTTATTGGTCTTTCTAAAGAACAAGCTTTTGGTTTTATTTGTCAAGTTTACTGCTTTTCTTCTCTATTTTTGACTTTTCTCTTGATTAATTTTGTCCTTCCACTCTTTGGGATTTACCTTGTTCTTTTTCTATGTCTACTGTCCATTTCCTGTAGCTTCAAGAGCCATTTTCAACAACTCAACGAGTTCTGCCGGCTGTGTCAAGGCCACTTCATCATATGCCATTAAAACTTAATCTCATACACGGGGTGAAGACTCAGCAGTCTTATTTTGCTTTCACAATTGTTCTATAGCCTGGGATCCTTCTTCTTCTCCTAAATTACAACTATCATCAGGGAAAATTCTAGTGGGCCTAGAATTCTAGGCTTGCCTCTCCTGTAGTTTCATAATCAAAGAAAAAACATTTCCACCCTTTTTTTGATGTTGATCAAAAATTTAGCAACACTTCTTTGCACTGTATTCAAATCCCAAAATATAAGCAAGCCTTCATGCACACAGGCTCACTGAAATGTCATAATTTTAAACTTTGTATGACCTGGAACAATGACCTTTCCAAATACTCCACACTCTTCCTAGGTGTTCAGACTTTTTCATTCCTACAACATCTTTTACACATGGTCGATTTGTGTCATGAGTTCCTCCTCACTCCCACTTCTGAGTATATATCCAAAGGAAACATCATCATGATTTGAAGAGATATCTGTACTCCCATGTTCATTGTAGCATTATGCACAAGAGCCAAGGTATGGAAACAACCTAAGTGTCCATAGTAGATTAATGGATAAAGGAAATATGGTATATATATACAATAGAATATTATTCAACCTTAGAAAAGAAGAAAATCCTATCATTTAAGTCAACATGGATAAAACTGGAGGACACTATGCTAAGTGAAATAAGACAAAGACAAATAGTGCATGATGTCACTTTTATGTGGACTCTAAAAAAATAATGAAATAAATCAACTCTTCCCTCCCTGGACATTTTCCTCAGCAGAATCTAGCAGCCTCTACTATGAGTCTTATCTTTTCTTTTTATTGCTGTACCAGATCACAACCCCAGGGAACCTATGTATTTACCGATGTATATCTACATTATAGTTTACCATTGTTCTTTTTCTTTGTAATTCATTCCTTCCACTTCTGGCATCAGAACCTCATTTTTACTTTGGAGAAGCCCTTGTGATTCAGGTAGGCTGTGTGTCTCCTCCCTAGGCTGTGTGACTTGGGGCTGGCTAGACACAGTGTTTTACATATACTCTATATGTCCTTAGTACTTATTTCTCTGTTTTCCATCATTTTCCCTCCAAATTTTTGTGTAGTTATTTTTTAATTGACATTTGTATTCCTTTCTTTTGTTTGACTAAGGTACTGTTCAACCGATCTTCTGAGTGCTTAATTTCAGCATTTTTAATTCTAGAAGTTTCTTTTGGTTGCATTTCACAGATCATTTTTGCTTAAATTGTACATGTTGTCCTTTTCTTAATACATAAATCATAATTTTAAATAATAGTTTCATTGAGATATAATTTACTTTCCACATTATTTAAAGTGTACAATTTAATGTGTTATGCATCTACCACCACAATCAATTTTAGAACTTTCATCCACCCCCCAAAAGAAAAAGAATCTATTATAGGTCACTCACTCCCCCATTTCTCCAAACCCTAGGCAGCCACTAATATACTTTGTCTCTACAGATTTGTCTAGACTGGACATTGCATACAAATGGAATCATACGATTACTTAGCATGTTTTCAAGGTTCATGCATGTTGTAGCATGCATCAGTACTTGATGTCTTTTTATGGCTGAATAATATTCCATGGTGTGGATATTACTATGTTTCATTTATCCATTCACAGTAAATGGCCATTTGGGTTATTTCCACTTTGGGGCTCTTATGAATAATGCTGCTGTGGTTGGATTTACGTGCAAGTTTTGTATGCAGGTCTAGATTTGTTTTTTCAATTAACAGACTATTTCGGAGAAGTTTCTCGTTTACAGAAAAATTAAGCAGAAAGGACAGAGTTCTCATACCTCCTTATCTCCCTACCCACTTTCCCCTATTATTAACATCTTACATTAGCGTAATATATTTGTTATAGTTAATGAACCCATATTGATACATTATTACTAACTAATGTCCATGGTTTACTTTAAACTTCATTCTTTGTTTTGTACATTATATGATTTTTTGACAAATGTGCAATAACCTGTATCCACCATTACAGAACCATACACAGGAGTTTCTTTGCCTTTAAAATTCCGTGCTTCACCCATCCTTTTCTCCCTCCCCACAACCTCTGGCAACCACTGATCTTTTGACTGTCTCCACACTTTGGCCTTTTCCTAAAGTTCATATAGCTGCAATCATATAATATGCATGTAGCCTTTGCAGATTGGCTTTTCTTCACTTAGCAATATGCATTTAAGCTTCTTCCATGTCTTTTCATGGCTTCATAGCCTTTTCTCTTTATTGCTCAATGCTATTCCTTTGTACCGATATACCATAGTTTGTTTATCCATTCCCCTATTGAAAAACATTTGGTTGATTTCAAGTTTTGGCAATTATGAAAGAAACTGTTATAAATATCCATGTGCAGGTTTTATGGGGACATAACTTTTCAGTTCCTATGGGTAAATACCAAAGAGCATGATTACTAGATCACTGTATGGTAAAAGTATGTTTAGTTTTGTAAGAAACTGCCAAGTATCCTGCTAGCAGCAAATGAGAATTTCAGTTGTTCTGCATTGTCAACAACTATGGTACTTCAGTATTTGGATTTTAGCCATTTGAATAGGTGTGTAGTGGTATCTCATTATTGTTCTAATTTAAAATTCCCTGATGACATGGAATGTGTAGCATCTTTTCATATGCATATTTGCCGTGTGTCTATTTTCTTTGTTTAATCATAGTTGTTTTGTTTTTTAACCAAAGCCTACTAACTCTTGTCCTCCTTGTCCATTTATATTGTCTTTTTTCTTTCTTTCTTTTATTTTTTTTGAGCTTTTGATCATTTAGTCTTTTTCCTGGTATGTCCAATTATTTTGTATATTAAAATTGGGCTTAACTTATTTTAGGAAACTATAAAGATACCTCCACATTCTGGATGTTGTTATTGTTCTCTTGAAAAGATTTCCTTTTGCCCATGGCAGACAGTTACTATAGGGACTGGAAACCTTAGTCCATTCTCAGTTTGAGCTCATTCAAAGCTGTTTTTCAGTCTGTGTGAAGGGTGCTCTATTTCTGTCTTGTCCTTCCTCTATGGGTGTTGCCCTTTGGGATTACCATGTGAAAGTTTGTATTCTCCCTATTCCCAACTACCCTTGTATTTGTTAGGCTTTAAATGTAATGGTTCCCCTAGCCCCGTGAAACTAAGGATATGTGTAGCTTGTCATTCCATTAGTTGTTGCTTTTAGCTTGAGCTCTTGCCGTTTGGCTTCTGTGGTTACAGTCTTTTGAACTCCTTGGCTTTTCAGCTCCTAGGCTGTATGAGTTGAATCAGCAAATGCCCCAAGGAGAAAAGCTGCACCAAATGTCAAGCTTGCATCTGTGTTTCCCTTCTCTCCCGAACTTGGCCCACATGTCTTGGTGTCTCTCAAACATTCGGATGCTGGTGAACAGAGGTTTTCTTACTTTATCCAAGTTTTCTAAAATTTCTTTAGACTTCCCCTGATCTTATGTTATTATTGAAGTATCATCTCAATTATCCTTAGGAAGAAAATTTACAATTTTATATTTTATTATTTTATTTTCTATATTACCTCAGTTTCTGTAGCGACGTTTTACCTGATAGTTCAGTCTAGTTCCTGTGTTACCAGTAAGATGGAGATAGGTGGAGGCTAAGAATATTGGGGGGAAAATCACTGATGAATGATATGTCTCGTTCTTTTTGTTTTTCTTCTCCTTATTTACTCTGGCAGCCTACATTTGTCCTTCTTGATTGGACCCAGTTGCCCAAATAAGCAACCCACTCTGGCAAAGACCTGACTTTACTCTCATAAATGTCTGCATGTTAGGATAAGCTAGATGATGAACACCATGTCAAAGTTCTTTGTGTGACCAGTCAGAATGGCCATCATCAAAAAATCTACAAACAAGAAATGCTGGAGAGGCTGTGGAGAAAAGGGAACCCTCTTGCACTGTTGGTGGGAATGTACATTGATACAGCCACTATGGAGTACAGTATGGAGGTTCCCTAAAAAACTAAAAATAGAACTACTGTCTGACCCAGCAATCCCACTACTGGGCATATACCCTTAAAAAAACGTAATTAGAAGAGACATGTACCACCATGTTCATTGCGGCAGTATTTACAATCGTCAGGACATGGAAACAACCTCAGTGTCCATCGACAGATGAATGATAAAGATGTGGCACATATATACAATGGAATATTACTCAGCCATAAAAAGAAATGAAATTGAGTTATTTGCAGTGAGGTGGATGGACCTAGAGACTGTCATACAGAGTGAAGTAAGTCAGAAGGAGAAAAACAAATATCGTATGCTAACACAGATATATGGAATCTAAAAAAAAAAATTGTTCTGAAGAACCTAGGGGCAGGACCGGAATAAAGATGCAGACATAGACAATGGACTTGAGGACACGGGGAGGGGAAAGGGTAAGCTGGGATGAAGTGACAGAGTGGCTTGGACATATATACACTCCCAAATGTAAAATAGATACCAGTGGGAAGCAGCCGCATAGCACAGGGAGATCAGCTTGGTGCTTTGTGACCACCTAGAGGGGTGGGGTAGGGAGGGTGGGAGGGAGACACAAGAGGGAGGAGATATGGGGATATATGTATATGTATAGCTGATTCACTTTGTTATAAAGCAGAAACTAACACAGCATTGTAAAGCAATTATACTCCAATAAAGATGTTAAAAAAAACAAAAAGTTAGAGAGTAAAAAAATTCAAAAGAATTGGCCACACTCCTCCAACAGATTCTCTAACCTTTAGCAGAACAGAATTCACACTGAATCTGGTTTATGAGTAAAAGACAAGTCAACTTTAAAGTGGATCAGAGATGACAACATTTCTTTTCCATGTGCCTGCTTTGGAGCCATATTTATGCTGACCACTCAAAACCTTCCTCGTGAGTATTCTGTGATATATTAGAACCAGGAATAAGGGGTGTTAGTGCTGCAAGGGTCAGCCAGTGGTCTGCGATTTAATTCACATATCCTTTCTGCACCAGACTCTTTAAGATCATTGAGTTAGCCTAAGAATTTTGAAGCTGTAGAATTCAAGACAGTACATTACAATAGGCCAATATTACTATTCTCCTGCTCTGACATTCTCCACTGATGGACAGATGAAGGAGAAGGAAGGGCAGTCACCAGTAAGTGAGAGTAAATGAAACTGGAATATTGTAATTCAGTATCATTTGAGTGACTGAATTGGCTGGCAGGGTGTTCTCCAGTTAAGGGTGAGGGAAGATTAATTCTGCACATGACACCACTACTATATTTATACAAGTCTACTGGGACAGTTGTTTGCCTTGAATTGTTTTCTTCATTCATTTCAGTCAGACAGTTGTGTTGACTGATTTTCCTTTTTGATGTATGAAATGACTGTTTGACTGAATTTACCATTTAATTTACACTAATGCACTGTAAAAACGATACATTAGTCAAATTGGATTGGCAGGTATGAAAATGTTTACCCCAGAACTAGACAGAAATATAATATTGCCTTCTACAGAAATGTAAGTCATATGCCCTGGATTCTGGGGAAATGTTCCAATTTTAACAATTTTACCACGTTTCAAAAATGTAGGGTCACTGATCCCATAGTAAAAATAAGAAGATCTGTGAAGTCCAGAAAAACACAGTTTTGTGTGACTCTGACAATCACATAACACAAAAGAAAAAACTATGATGAGATAAATTTTACTGAGTTTCATACTTATCAAGAGGTGTTTCTATGTTAAATTTCTGAGTCTTATTCTAGAAGTTCTTTAGGAACAAACACTTCAAATATATTCATAGAAAACCCTCTTTATTTGTAATTTCATTCTTCCAATATTTATAGTTACTAAGACAGGCCATTTCTCCACGTCCCATCCCATGATTCCCTGCTCCTATTGAACATTTGGAAATTCGTGGCATGAGCAGGAAAGTGAAGAAGTTTTTGAGATTATTGAATAATGCTGATTTTATAAAGACTGCTTTGTTCCATAGTTGACAAACTTATAATGGTACTGATGGTTGGATACTACTCTTAGAGATGAGAAAGCTCTTAAGGAACCTTCCGTATTCCATTCACCAATCTGTGTTCTTGTTCAAAGCAAAATTAATTCCTTTCAAAATTATCATATTACCTTAATTTTTAATCTTAAAATAAGATTAAAAATTAAAATAATTAAAAATTAAAAATAAAATTAAAAATTTTAATTTTTAATCTTAAAATAATCTATCTGTGAGAATTGGAATTTTGGGTAGGAAAAAGTGACAGAAGATGGGACAAAAAGAGAATTCATAGAAAGACAAAACAGAATTGTTTAAATGGTGGGTACAAACTTCTGTTTCCAACAATATCAGTTTACCTTAGGAAAACATACTAGAAAGGCCAAATAAATCATAAGCAACATTGGACTGTGAGCGTTAGGAAGCTACTGAGGTAGCCATGACCTAGAAAAGTAAAATAGAGAAAGAAACTCACTGAAGTGAGAACAATATTCTGCACATGCTTTTCTAGCCCAGTCATTTAGAAACTACTGATGAAGAGCAAAAGTCTGAGAAACCAAATGTGGCTCCTAAGAGGTAGAAAAGCCAGTAGATCTTAGGACAATGTCATAGGACTAAGGAAACCAGAGTTGGAATTGAGAAATAACAAGGCAGCTAGAATTTTAAGGACCAAACTCACAGAGAGAGGAAAGATTCAGAGAACAGAGCTGGATTCAGCAAGTGTTCCCTTGCAGTATTTTCCATGTATAATAGGTAGATAAGGCAAGATGCTAAGAAGTCAAACAAAAGCTAACTGAAGTCAAAGCAAAGACTTAGTTGGCTCATAATGCTGAAGAGACAAAATTGGGGTTCAGAACCTATGAAAGATTGGTGGCCCAATGGAAAACGAATGATATGAATTAGGACATTGAAAGTCTCTACATATGTGTGTGTGTGTGTGTGTGTCTGTGTGTTAGGAAGGTTGATGCAACATCTACACCGAACCTTATAAAGAAGGAAAATGAGTATGAAGTTGGTCCAGTGACTGAGGTGATCTTCCCCTCTTCTCCCTACCTAAGAATAGGAAATTCTCTCCTCAAGAAAATATAGTTGACCCATGAACAAGGTAGGGGTTAGAGACACTGACTCCCTGTACAGTCAAAAATCCACATATAACTTTATGGTCGGCCCTTCTTATCTGTGGTTCTGAATCTGAGGATTCAACCAACCACAGATCATGTAGTACTGTATTACTTCTTGAAAAAAAATCCATGTATAAGTGGATCTGTGCAGTTCAAACCCAGGTTGTTCAAAGGGCAACTGTAACGTCATTCAGGTTCCCTACAACTTGTCATATCCCAAGTCTGGTATTCACTGAAGAACCACCAAGACTACCAAGAAAAGGAGAATTAGAATAAAAAACAAAACAGAATCAGAATCATAGATGACCTAAACATTAAAGTTCATACATATTTTGGTAAATATTATCAAGATCAAGAAAATAGATGACAAGGTGGAGAACTTAACTTGACAACTAGAAACTATAAACTGATTGAAGTTGAACTGATAGAATTAAAAATTATACGAAATTTAAAATTCGGTAGTGGATTGGACACAGGTAAAGAGAGGTTAGTGAACTGGAAGATAGCATAGTAACAATATTAACACTAAAACATGTGAAACGAAAAGAATAAAAAGTACACAAAAGCGCATTTGAGACATATGGGCCACAGTAAACATTTTTATCATATGTCTAAACTGGAGTCCAAAGAAAAAAGGAGAGAGAGATTGGGATGAGAACAATATTTCAGAAATATTAACAGCTGAGAGTTCTCTAAAACTAAAAAGAATATGTGGAGCCATAAATTCAATAAGCACTAAAGAATGCAACAAGAACAAATACAAAGAAAAGCACACCTAAGATCACCAGAGTACAATTCATGGATAGTAAAGAAAATCATGACATCTTAAAAGCAGCCCAAGGAAAGAGAGATTACTTTCAAAGGAACAATAGGATTAAGATTACAGCTTTCTTCTCAATGAAACTGGATACTAGAAAATAATGGAATAACATTTTTAAGTGCTAACGAAAAGAACTGCCCATTGGGAATTCTAGAGGCAGAGAAAATGTTGTTTGGAAGGAAAGATGAAATAAGGAAATTTGCAGACAAACAAAATTTAGAAAATATGTTCTCATCAGAACTGACTGAATTAAATTATAAAGGGAGACCCGCAGGTAGAAGGAAGATTATCACAGACGAAAATAAGGACTTTATAAAGAATTATGTATAACAGAAAGGATAAATAAGTGGATAAACCTAAATAAAATCTAACAGCACAAAAGAGTAATAATAAAATATATCAAAAATTAGAATGCATTAAAACAAATGGAAGAGGAAAAGTAGTAAAAGAAATTTAAGATCTCAGCATTGCTTGAGAAGCAGTAAAAGAGCTAATAAGTCATGGTACATGTGTAACTGCTACTTATGTAAAAATAACAAGCTAATACAAGGGAAAATGGAATTTGAAGAAATCTAAAAGGAAGAAAGAAGAGCAAAAAGAACATAACAAGGTGGGACAAATAGTAAACGAAGAGTAAACGGTCTATAAGAAAATACATTAACCGTAAATACTCAAATTAAAGGACAAGGATTATTGAAACAAACAAAAAACCGAATTCTATGCCACCTACAAGAGACAAGAGTCAGATTGAAAATTAAAGGATTCAAAAATGATGTCCTAACAACAATAAGTAAAATTGAAGAAGATTTTTTAATGTTAACATAGATTTGAAAGCAAAAAGTATCACTGGTGATAAGGCAGGATAATAAAACCCACTGTTACTTTACAAGGGCTATATTATAAATCTAAACTTCAATGCAATAGATGAAGGGAAATTCCAAAAATCTAAGTAGAAAGAGAAAAACCTAAATTACCTAGATCAGTAACGTAGAACCACAAGAACAAATCAGCAGATTAGAGAAGATCTGAATACCATCATTAAAAACTTTGGCCTACATTTACATAAAACACTGCACCAACAATGATGGAATATATATATTACGCAGAAATTTTTAGGTGCATATGGCACATTTATAAAATTGACTATATTCCAGTTATAAAACAAGACTCCGAATAAGCAAGAAATTTAAAAATATATAACCAATATTTTACCAAATAGTTGGATATTAAAAACATACTTCTGATCATTATGTAGGTCAAAGATAAAGTCGCAATGGGAATTAGAATTTTATTAATTGAATGATAATGAAAATATGCCATAACAAAACCTGTGGGTTGCAAATAAAGCTGTGGTCACAGAGAAGTTTATGTATTCAAATTAGATTCTCTAAATGTAAAAGGGACAGGAATAAAGCAACTAGAAGATAACCTATCACCCTGAGGTAGGCAGCTCCTGGACTGTACCTGGTGGGGAAGGCAGGGCAGAACTTCAGGAGGCCAGCTGAGAGCACGGTGAACGCCACGTCAGGAGCAGTCTCCAAGAAAGAGCACTAAATGTACAAAGGGATGACTAAAATATATTTAAGAGCTAGCACCTGACTCCTCTTAAGGATGACTTAACGTTGCTGGGGAAAAAATAAGAAGTGCTTGGTGTAGAAGGTGAATAGCTTTATAATTCCCAGGAGAATCTTGGTACCAGGACCACACAATGAAGAACTTGGAGTCCCCGTGGCTAATCCAGCAGAGAGAAAAGGAGAAATAGAGATGCGAGAGAAAATAAAGGGAACTCTTGGTGCAATTTGGTGCTGCTGCAGGCCCAAGTCCAGGTATGTGCTCTCTAGCTCCCCATCTTAAATAAAAGCCACCATGTTCCTTAGTCTTTCAGGTACTTAGAATTTCTCTTTAGAACCTGAAAATGGGGTCAGGTTTCCTGTCTGCATTGCTACAGTCCAAAATAGAGGCAGGATGGTTGAAATAGTTCTCTATCTGGCAGAGGAGGCCTTGAAGCTGTGAGCCACTCACTGCAAACCAGCAGGACATGAAGGATTCTTGAGCAGACCTGAAGCTACTGGGAGGCCTTTCAGGAGTTAAATCCCATAGTAAATACTGTACCTTCATTGGCCCCTTCTCCCTCTCTGTCCAGTCTTCCTCCACTCCCATGGGGGCCCTTTGGGGTTAAATGAGCACTATTTGACTTGTACTTGGTGGTCCCAGAACTTGACTTGGGCCTGGAGACTTCCATGAAAAGTCTACCTTCCACCTACTGGCTTGGGTTTCTTGGTCTCTGTGCTCCAGGCTAATCCCTTCAATCTGCTTTTTCCATTTCTGCCAATAATCCCCCTCTCCAGACCTTCCTAATGCTCTTCTGGGGTGGGAGGAGACTGACTGAGGGCAATGTTTATTTCTAGAGGGAGAGGTGACCACATGACTTCACAGTGGTCGTCCCCTTGATTATTCAGTTTCTGTCTAGATTAGTCGTGGGTGTCTGTGCACCCCAGCCTCACCCCAGGAGGCTGTAGAACACTGTCCTTATCTCAGCCCTGAGCCGCTCTCTATCCTCCTTCCCTCTCTCTCCTTACCCTTCTTTACCCACAGACTCGCAGGCTTTCTGGACCTCTGAGGAAGATAAGCATGTCACAGAACCTCTGCTACAGAACAAAACATACTGAAACAAAGCTATTGAAACAACAGAAAAAGAATACATGAGGATTGTTTCTCCTGAGCGTTCAATTACCTAGGGGGCCTTTAGCAAACTTTGATTGATAAATCTAACCTTTCTGTCCTTGGCAATAGTTGATCACACTGTGAGGAAAACAAGTTAGGGAATGGAAAAATACTATTTGGATTTCAATGAAATAATAAAGATGCAGGGACTATCTTTGACTTTTGCAAGGTGAGAAGAGAGTTTACATTTTGATTATTGATGGCAGGAATCCCTTTTAAAACAGGGCCAGTCTGCATGATGCATTTAAAAATCAGCCTTTTCAAATATAGCCATAGCCCCCACAAGATCTCTTGATTTCTCTGGGGTCAGATAAACCATCACATTTCACAGTGGTGCCCTGTATATGAAAGTGATAAACATAATCTGGAAGCATGGCAGTGGCTAAAAATATGGAGCTGGCAGCCACACGTTGAAATGATTTTTTGCTTTTAATTCATTGCATAAAATGCTAATGTCCAAATTCAGGCAGGTAGATCTTACCAACCATCAAGAGCTTCGACCCTGCTAACAGCTAAGTATGCACTTTTATTTTATTTATTTTTATTTATTTATTTATTTATTTATTTTGCGGTACGCGGGCTTCTCACTGCTGTGGCCTCCCCCGTTGCGGAGCACAGGCTCCGGACGCGCAGGCTCAGCGGCCATGGCGCACGGACCCAGCCGCTCCGCGGCACGTGGGATCTTCCCAAACTGGGGCACGAACCCGCGTCCCCTGCATCGGCAGGCGGACTCCCAACCACTGCGCCACCAGGGAAGCCCAGTATGCACTTTTAAACCCTACTTTGACTGCTCCAGAAACTTACTGGGTTTCTTTAATGCCTCTGTTACTATTTCCTTTGTGTCATTTTGTTTTTCTTTAAAAACATAGCTGTGTGACCTTGGGGAAGTTAGATTATTTCCTTGAGACTTGGTTGCCTTCTCTGTGAATATCTGGGTATAATTTTAGTATTGCTCAATAGAATTTTGGGTGATAATGAAAATATTCTATATCTGTACTATGCAAAGCAGTATTCAATAGCTACATGAAGCTAATAAACATCTTTGAAATATGGCAAATGCAACTGAGGAACTGAATTTTTAATCTTAGTTTTAAATTTGTTTACATATAAATAATGCCACATAGCTAGCATCTGTTGACAGTACAGATCTACATAATATTTTAAGGACACTCTCCACTCAAAAACTCTACCATTCATTAACTCAATCTTAATATTTTTGCCCTCTGACAAACAGAAAATAATTTATGCTTCCCTTGAAATTATCTGTCAAGACCTTTATCAGTTTGGGGACATTATATTCTTAAAATTGACTTTGCTTTATGAAACTTTAATAATGTTGGAGTTCCCTGCCCTTGCTATCACCTTTGTGATGATGGGAAATATTGTGGATGATCAAGGACCATTTCAAGAGATCATGGAGAGAAACCTCCTTCTGGATTTAATTTCATTATGACGATGTCAAAATGCTTAATTACTTAAAATAAAACCCATACCGTTTTTATGCTGTTATATTCTACATGTAGCTGGAAAAATGTTAAAAATATTTTTAAAGAACTGCACATCTATTTTTGAAGCTGATTTGGCTGTTCAAGGCTTGCTAGCACTTTATCCATCTCAGTACTATTTCACTTAGTAAACAAATGCAGTTGCCATAATTGCTGCACATGTGTCTGTGTTCCCTTCTAGATTATATGTTTTTGAAGTTAGAAACTATATTTATATCACAGCCCCTATGTATAGCACAATATCCATTGCTAATTCAGATTGTGTTTTAAGATATGAGACAAAATTTAAGACTTTTATTATAGTCATAAACATCTAGCAAACCAACAAGAAAATAAAAGCTAATTTTCAATTGGTTGGCCAAGAACAAAAAAGAGAGGAATACCTAGTGTAAAACCATATCTCTAATAACTACTGTTGGATTTAGAGCATGCAGATGCTAAACTTCTTTTAAAATATCTTCTTATCAAAGATTTGAGGTTGGACCTGAAAAAATTATATCAAAAGTGAAATTAATCATGTGGTCTGACCAGCCTGGATCACACAAAGTAAGTGTATACTATATATAAAGTAGATAAACTACAAGGTCCTACTGTATAGCACAGGCAACTATATTCAATGCCTTGTAATAACCTATAAAGGAAAAGGATCTGAAAAAGAAATATATATATCTGAATCACTTGGCTGTACACCTGAAACACAACATTGTCAATCAACTATACTTCTAGTAAAACAAAACAAAACAAAACAAAACAAAGTAAGTGGAAAGGGAAGTATAGTTTTATAAATTCACCTCTGATATCCAATGGACCAACTTAAAGACAACAGAAACTACAACTTTCTAGGAGACAGGACATGGCCAGCAAACCAGGCCGTTACCCTCGGCCATACCTGCCCAAAAATATACAGACTAGCCTGCATTCATGAATACATAGGAATTCTTCATTTATCTGGCATTATTAGGCAATGAGGTATTGTATGTTAGGAGAAGTTTTTTTTAAATGACAAATTTAAGAGGAGTTATTTTAACCTTCACTCGGTAATTTTTTTCTAAAATTAAGAAATGTATCCACTGGTGTATCTAATGTTTCCGTGATAAATCGGGGCCATCAGTTCAATCAACGTTTGCATGAATAATGCAAATGGAAACAAGAGAGGCATGCTTACTAAAACTGAAAATGACGTATCACTGGCTGGAATAACTGAGGAGAGAGCAAGAAAACAAAAATAAAAACAAACCGTGATCAAGAAACAATCAGTCAAGTTCTGACTTTCTGTACTTACTTTCAAAAAGAGATACCACAAATCCCAGCGAGAGACTCCAGCAGCCTTAGCTGTCTTTCTCCTTTGTTTCCACCTTCCTTTCCTTTTCCTTCTACCCTAGATTGTTCCAGGAAATGTTTATAGCTGCTTCCAAGACAAATTCTAATACTTTCTCTCACACAAACTTCACAATATTTCCATGGGATAAGTAGTGTGGAGGTAAAAGACAATTCATCACAGGGACATCTCCTATGAAAATAAAATTAGAAACTAGCTTCTAAACATGCAGAGAGAAGGGCGTGGTGTCAGGCACTAATTTCCTTGAGAATTCCTCTCCATTTCTAATAGACCTTCTTATTTACCAAGATCCCTTTTTATTGGTGTCCTATTCCAGACTGTTCCACTCTGCCCATCCTCATCCTGTCAAATACATTCACACTCTTTTGTGACCCTACTTATTTGCCCATTAAATAATCAATCATAGAACTGTCGGAATTAAATATAGAGTGAAATTAAAATACTGGAGTCACTTGGAGGGTTTAAGCAGCTCCACCAGAAAATACTGGGCATGGATTTAAAGAGGCTGTGCGGGACTTGCTCTTGTCCAAGTTCTTTCTCAAGAAGTCTCTGAAATAAGCCTAAATTCAGAGTTAATCACATTGGCCTGCTTTCTCAGGTGGACTGGAATTCACTGCTCTTTCCCCTCAATTCCCTGATGTCAGTGGCACTTTCCGGAGATGAGGTGGACTTCTCTGCCTACTGCAGAAGCTCAGTTCCCCCCGGGCCCACTCCCTGTCTGAATCCCACACTTGAGGCCAGATGCCAGCCTTCCCAGAACATTCGTGGTCTCATTTCCATTTTTGACCTGCTCAGATTGAGTCCCTGTAGACTCTTTCTCAGCTTGAAACCTGATCTTCAACCCCTTTCCCTGACCTGGATGGTTACCTTCCTACATTAGGCCTCAGGTGCTTTAGCTATAAAATGATATAGTTGCCCTTAATTCTAAAGTCTTCTTCCTAAAGCTCTACAATGTGCTGGCTCCTTGAAAATGTTTCTCTTTGCTGGTTTTCATTTTGTAGAGAATTAAAACCACAGCTACTCTAAAAGACAGTAAGTTACACTGGATAAGGAAAGTGTGCTTTTGTAGTTAGATTAACAGGGATGGAAGATGACTTAGTATGTTTTAAGATACTCATGATCCATTCTCGTGAGAGTCAGGGGAAGAAGGGCAAGAGAGTTAATAAAATACCAAACGATTGTGACAAATTAAGTTCACAAAGATGTAGCTGATTAGTTACTACTTGAATAAGCCACACATATCCAATTCAAGTTTTCCTTTATTTTTCTAAGAAGGGATCCCAGTGAACTGAGTCCCATGTTCAGGAACTCCACGTTCAATGGCTTAGTCTTTAAAAACTGTTCTGTTGCTGGAAGGTGACATATTGCCCATCAGTCCTAATTGATGTTTAGCTATCACGCACATTTGAAATAAATTTATTACTTTGCCTGATCTCAGCGTAATACATTCCAAAGGGGCAAAGAGCACACGAAAATTTATGGAGTCTCCATCTTCTACAATAAAGTGTGCCATAAATTACATATTATTTGGCCATGAAATTCACAAGCCATAGAAACCACACCATTAGCAATGTATACAGTGGTAAACAGCAGGTAATGATAATGATATAAAACAAAATAGACTGTGTATGTTGGCACTGCTGCCAATAAAGCAATCATTAAATACATTCATATGCATCTACGCTAGGTAAGCTCTTTGAGGGCAATTGCTATGAATTCTACATACCTGTCAGGATATTATATATAGCCCAGTTTCTATGGCCTTTATTCAGAGACGCTGAGAAAGGGTTACTGTGGGTAAATTCAGACCTTTTCTCAATATAGAATTTGGTCAACATGCATTCTGAACAGCAAAATTTCACACTGCTTTCAATTTTCCTACAGTAATTGCCACCTCAACAAATGCAGGATTAAGTAGAATGGATTGTAAGAAGTTAGAAAGGAAAGATGGAAGAAAAGAAGGAAGGTAGAAAAAAGGTGGGTATGGAGTACTTCAACATTTACATAAAGAGTGGACCTAAAACTAACCTGAGGTTACCCTAAACTATTAGCATATGCTATAGAAACTTAAATGAAAAAAAAAAACAACCAGCAAGGGAAACTCAAAGATTCTTTGTTTTTTTCACTCTATTGCATATACACGTCCAACTTAAACAATCTATATGCTCATGTCCAATGAGAGAGCATTGTTTTGCAAGGCTATTTGGGTTCTATCAGCATGTAAAGGTCAGACAACTCAACTTTAGCAGAGCTAGCCTTCAGGTGAATAACTGCTTCTTTCAGGTTGTGAGCATCTGAATTTTCTGGAAATATTTCCCAAAAAATGAAAACTAAAAGAGTCCTAGGACAGCATCCTTTAGAAGTTTTATAGTATCAAAGTATTTGGAGGAAGAGTATCTTTGTCGATTATCAACACGATGATTCCAAGCAGGGCAATTTATGCTGAGAAGATTATATAACAGAACCCACTTCACCTCCATTATACTGACAATGGTCTTCCTTACTTCAACCTTGTGCTTCTTAGTAAAGTTGAAAATACTAAGCCAAGAACAGACAGTGACAATGCCAGAGACTCAGATGTACCTATAGGTGCCTTCAGACAACATTGCCACCCAGGCTAAAGTCCTGGTTTAAAACATCCCAACATGAATGACTCTCAAAAACCGTATGCTGAGCAAGTGAAGCCAGATCAAAAGGGCACCTACTGTATTATTCAACTTACATGAAATTCTAAACTGGGCAAAATTCATCTCTAATGATAAAAAACAGATCTGTGGTTGCCTTGGGTTGGGAGATGGGGATACTTTGGCAAAAGCCTAGGAGGAAACTTTCTAGGGTTTTAGAATTGTTATCGATCTTTATGGGGCTGGTAATTATACAAATGTATATATTAATTAAAAGTCACTGAACCGTTGACTAAAAATGTCTGCATTTTATTGTATGTAAATGATACCTTAATAAGGTTGATTACAAAATGAACCAAAACCAAAACAAAGCAGAAGAAAAACCTCTCAAGACCTCAAAGGAAATACACTGTTTTCTTCCAGGGTACCAGATTGGAAATGAGGCATTGGTCTGTTCGACCTCAGATTATCCCTAGGGTTATCTAGTCTATTTTAAAGCACTAGAGTCCCGTATCAGAAAAACTCACCCCATGTTTTATTACTTTGATTTCTTCTCTGCCTCTTCTCCCAACATGGTGAAGTCATTCACGGAAGAAAAACCAGCTTTTTCCAACTTTGCATCATCACATATTCTTTCCAAAGCTATTATTTATGGAATAAAATTTGGCTACACTTTGTAAAAATCTAGCTTTTTGAGCCTTACAAATCTTAACAGTTAACCTATTGCCTCCATTGGAATTTGGAAAAAAAATATTTTGAAAATGAATAGCTGAGATTTGACATTTTTGTTTTTTGTGATTTTCTCTTCCCCTAAGTGACAAGTGAGTAGGAATGAGAAACACATACATAAAGAAAAAAATTATCTTGCTGCCTTTGCATGGTTATAATTTATAGGAGGCCCTTTTCAACAATAATCTATTATCAGAATCAATAAAATATAATCTCCATGAAGCCCAGGCCAGGATATTTGTCTCTTTTTCAGCAGATTGCAATACAAACCACATTCATGGATTTGCTTCTTGATGATCTTTGTAATACTCTAACAGCTGACCATTTCCTCATGCCTCTTCACCTTAACTTAAACCTGGTTTTTCACTAATGACCTCACATTTCCTTCTCTATCACTTGGTTGTCGGCCTCTTTTCCAACTCCAACTCCAACTCACATTTCACTCTGGAACCAAAGGAAGACTCCCACCTTCCTGCTTTTTAGTGATACCTCAAGGTCATTACCATATTGTGATCACCCTGAAGAATAGCCAGACAATTGCTATTGCAGAGCCATCTGACAGTTTGTAGCTCTAAAAATTAACTAAGGACCACATTTGTCCAAAATATCCTCGTTTAAGATTTTGGTAATACAGCAACAGTAATTCCAAAGTCGTTTATGACAATCAGTGTGGGAAGCACCCTCCTTCAGGAAGATCCTTTGCCATACAATACTCTTTCCCTGTCAGGTAATAAGGAAGCACGGCCGTGGAAAGTAACCTCCTGTGGAAAGAAATACTTGGCTTCGGGACGGCTTGAAGTTCATACATTTTTCTTGAATTAGATTCCCCATTAGTTACTTTATCCACAAAGAGGTAATTATCAGAATTCTGTAAGCAATTAAGGAGATGCTACTGCACATTCTTTCAGCTTGTTGACCTTTCTCACTTTATTTCATGTGGCTATCTGAAACATCAGTGATTTACATGTCTTTCTTTTTTTTTTTTAGCAGATTTCTGTGTGTGTGTGTGTCCCCGTGATGAAAACATCATTAAAATAAGATATCACGAATAGACTCTTAAGAAGCAGAGTCTACTTAAAGTCCCGGAAAATGTGAAAGCACTAATATTCATGGACAACTCTACATTCTGAAAGTTACTCCAAATTTTATTGATCTCTATTTTGTCTAGGAGTTTTTCAAATTTTCTACCATGATCATTTGTTAGTTTTATAATTACATAATAAAGGCATTACATCATACAATCTTTTGTAATCCATTGCCATTTTAAAACTATTTGTTTCCTTGTCCTCAGCAGATATGTCATAGATTATTAGTACACAAGCAAAGACTTTCAACATAACAGTACTTTATAGTGAGAAGAACTATACTGAGCTATCTCTATCCTAAGACAATGCACTAGGAAAGCACTAGGAATTCTTAAGCACTAGGAATACAGACACGATCAAGGGGCAAGTTCCTTGCCTTCGAGTATACATAATCATTATAGCAAATGCTTAAATAGCACTTAGTAGATACTCACCACAGCAGTCTTATTATACTCCTTTTTAATAGGTGAGCAGAGGAAGCCACAGGGAAGTCATAGGGTAAAGCCAGAATTTGAACCTAGGTAGACTATAGTACACTCTCCACTGCTTTAACTACTACGTTAAAATATGTATATATAAAAGTTATATATATATATATAACTCCAAGTATTTGAAAGTTACAAAACACTTATCTACCAAAACTCAAAAAGGAGCACACAAACTTGCATAGAAAATAAACATGTAAAAGTTCATGAATAAACCACAATATAACCTGCTCCACAGAATATACTGACTGCAGTGTCCTGGGCCTCTCCCATCCTTAGGTAGCCGGAAATTACAACAAAATAATACTTTTCACCTTTGGAAGCCACACCATCTCTCATACCAACCAACCAATTACTTCCTTAGAGAGAATAGGAAATTAAACTGAATATCATAAAAATATATATATATATATATATATATATATATATATATATATATATATATATGGCATTACTGATGTAGAATCTTTGTTTAAAGACAATAACTTCAATAGCAGAGGGAACTTTACCATTGCAGGCTTCAGATAACCTCTATATTTCTCAGGTTTTATGCTAAATCATAAAATGCCATACTGTGTCTGAAGCTATTTTTTCAATAGTCCATTTTCTTAAATGGACTAGCAAAGCAGTAAATACTGAGGAACATTTTGGCTCCCAAATCCTAACAAACAATAGAGCAGGGGTCAGTAAATTATGGCTAGTGGGCCAAATCTAGTCCTCTACCAGCTTTTATAAATGAAGCTTTATTGGAACACAGCCATGTTCCTCAGTATATGTATTGTTTGTGTCTGTTTTCACATCACAGCAGCAGAGCTAAGTAGTTGCAAAAGAGATTGTATGGCTTGTAAAGCCTAAAATATTGACTGTCTGACACTTTATGGAAAAAGGTCTCCAACGCCTGCAATAGGATATAATGAAAGTGATGCCATGTAACATCTAAGACTAGGTCATAAAAGGTCATGCAGCTTTTGCATGATTCTCATGGAATGCTTGAACCCTGGACACTCATTCTTGGGATACTCTATCTTGAATCCTAACTACCACATTATGAGAAGTCCAAGCCACATGGGCAGCCATCTATAGGCACTCCAGTCAACAGTCCTTGTTGGGCCCAGTCTACACGACATCCCATCTCAAGGGCCAGAAATGGGAATTAAAATTATCTAGATGATTCCAGCCCCAGCCATTTCAATCCTCATGAGCTGAGGTTTCAGACATCAGTCATGGAGTAGAGACAAGCCATCTCCTCTGTGTACTGTTTGAATTGCTGACCCACAGAATCTGGGCACATATTAACATTTTTTTTTGTTTCAACACTAAGTTTGGACTTCTTAATTATGTAGCAGTACATAACTGTGTTATCTATTAGATAACACAGTTAGATATCTATTATCTAATAGATAATATAGCACTGTGTCTGTACACAGGAGATCTACATTTCACAGAACACATACTTTTAGATGTGAATGTTGACTGCTCAATTTCTAAGAAGAACGTATACACACATATAGGTACAAAATGTTTATGTAATGTAAATATTAGACCTATATAAACTAATCTATATTATCCATAAAATGAGGGGCCCTTGATAATGGCTAACATTTCTTTCTGGTATTTATTGTGTTCCAAGAACTGATAAATTCTTTCATTGTATGAATTTTCTCTTTTAACCCTCATAGTAACTCGCTGAGAGAAGTAATGTTATCTCTATTTTATAGATGAGAAAACTGAGGCAAAAACAGATAACATGCTCAAGAGTACTCAACAAGTAAATTTGAGAGTCAAGATTTGAACCCAAGTTCTCAAGTTTTAGATCCCTTACTCATAGTCACTAAGCTATATACTGAGGAAGGGGATGAAAGCTGAAGCCATTACCTCATGCTCAAGAAGTTAGACAGAAACTTAGCAGGTATGGTTGAAAGAAGACAGGACTTGGAGTCATAAGTCCAGAGCCTGAGTGATGAAATGACTTCTCCTCTCATCTAGATATAGGTTTGTGTTTAGAAAATGAAGAAGAGCACTGCACATTTTGATAGTTGATTTCTGGACTTCATGATGACCAGAGAGTGGAAGTTTACCAGGGAGCTATTCTGCAATGACATAAATTATTGATTCAAAATCAAACCTTTAGTATAAATTACTGATTCAAAATCAAATCTTTATCATGTCTCCCTTGCATCAGAAGTCTTTCCCACTCTTCATTTCTTTTTAAACCCTTTCCTGTCTACTCTTGGCCAAAGCTTGAAGCCTGATTTAACATTTGGAAAGAAAATAATGAAATAGTCATAACACAGCAATTCCAATGCCTACTGAAACAGAAGCTCTAAATAATTTTTCAGATAATTTAGGAAATTAAAAATATTTACATCATAGATGCAAAGACAGAAGTTACTTGTGTAATAAAATAAATGGTGAGACAAAAGGTTTCTGGTCAAGTAGATTTGTTTAAATAGGAACACTAATCTGAGTTCTACCCCTGTGCTAAAACCCAGTGACAGGTTACATACAGCTTCTAAAGGGATAGTTCAGTGCATTGGGTCAAATTCATGCCCTAAAAGGTGGTATTATTAGTAGTACTAGAAGACAGTGTGACTGTCTTCTTTGGGACATAGATGAAGACCCCAAGATAGACAATATCAAGGACAAGTTATGTAGCATAAGATATTATCTCAGTCCTTGGGACATGTCATCCAGGATAGAACAAGAAGTAGATTTATTATCAAGTACATGAAGCCAGAGACAGTAAGCAATGAGTGGTCGTTGGTTAAAATAGACAGGTTTTAGAAGTAGAGGCACGGATGTAGAAAACAAACTTAGGGTTACCAGGGGATTGTGGAGGGGAGGTTAAAATGGGAGATTGGGACTGAAATATACACACTACTCTACATAAAATAGATAACTAATAAGAACCTGCTCTTCTTATTAGCACAGGGAACTCCACTCAATACTCTGTAATGGGCTATTTGGAAACGACTCTAAAAAAAAATACAAGTGGGGCTTCCCTGGTGGCGCAGTGGTTGAGAGTCCGCCTGCCGATGCAGGGGACACGGGTTTGTGCCCCAGTCCGGGAAGATCTCACATGCCGTGGAGCGGCTGGGCCCGTGAGCCATGGCCACCGAGCCTGCGCGTCCGGAGCCTGTGCTCCACAACAGGAGAGGCCACAACAGTGAGAGGCCTGCGTGCCGCAAAAAAAAAAAAAAAAAAAAAAAAAAAGTGGGTATATGTATATGTATAACTGTTTCACTTTTCTGTACACCTGAAACTAACACAACACTGTAAATCAACTATACTCCAATAAAGTTGTTTTCAAATATAGGTTTTAAGAACCATAGTCAGGGAGCAGTGTGGATTGGAAAGACCTGACAAGAAATATTTCTGCATCCTCAGACAGTGCTCCCCAAGCTGGCTATTGCAAGGGTGAGCATTTAAGAGATCTTTGACATAAGGAGGACATGAGATTAACAATCTATCCCAATGTGCATGAATTATTCTCCTCGGGGCTATCAGAAATCAGATGGCATCCTAGAGCAAGGGTCAGCAGATCTTTTCTGTAAAGGGTCAGAGAGTAAATATTTTGGATTTTGGGTACCATACGTATCCGTTGCAATTGCCTATCTGCTGCTGTAGCACAGAAACAGCCATGCACGATACCTTAATGAATGGGTGTGGCTGTGTTTAAGCAAAAACCAGGAGTCAAGCGAGATCTGATCAGTGGGCCAGAGTTTGCGGACCCCAGTTCTGGGTCAGTGTTCACAGCTGAATGAGTCATGAGGCCTTAAGTTCCAGTTCTCATTGTACTACTTTCTACCTGGGTGAACTTGGGTTCATCCTTTTATTTATATGGGTCACTATGTTAGTCAAGTTTCTCCAGAAAAACAGAACCAACAGCAGGTGTATACAATGTGCCCATATATATTAATAGATATAGATCTAGATATCAATATTGATACCTAGATCTATATCCATATCTATATAAAGATAGAGAAAGAGAGAGAGATTTTAAACAATTGGTTCACACAATAATAGAGGCTTGGTAAATTCATAATCTGCAGGTTAGGCTGTCTAGAGACTCTAGGAAGAGTTGCAGTTCAATTTCTGTAAGTCTTCTGGCAGAATTCCTTTTTGCCACAGGGAAGTCAGTCTTTGTTTTATTAGAACTTTAACTGATTGGATGAGGCCCACCCATATTATGGAGGATAATCTGCTTTACTCAAAGTCCACCACCAATTTAAATATGAATTTCATCCAAAAACACCATCACAGGGACTACCCTGGTGGCACAGTGGTTAAGGATCTGCCTGCAAATGCAGGGGACACGGGTTTGAGCCCTGGTCTGGGAAGATCCCACGTGCCGTGGACCAACTAAGCCCATGCACCACAGCTACTGAGCCCGTGCACCTAGAGCCCATGCTCTGCAACAAGAGAAGGCACTGCAATGAGAAGACCGTGCACCACAATGAAGAGTAGCCCTCGCTTGCTGCAAATAGAGAAAGCCCACAGGCAGCAACGAAGACCCAACGCAGCCAAAAATATAAAGAAAGAAAGAAAGAATTTTAAAAACACAAAAACGCCATCACAGAAATATCCAGAATAATATTTGACCAAATAACTGGGCATGGTGGCCCAGACAAATTGACATGGAAAATTTACCACCTAAGCCATAGTTTTGGCATCTGTTACTGAGAAATTTGACTTATCTGAACTATTTTCATACCTAGAAGATACCTTCTACAGGTAACATGATTTGGCGCCCAAAGCCATAAGCTAGAGCATTTCATTCCAGGTCCCTCCTCAAATATCCATGATAGGTAGAAATTGGACATCAGTAGTTCTTGAAATCTCCCCAGTGACTATAATATGCAACCAGGGCTGAGAATCTGGAGATGTAGAGAGAATTTAAATTGAACTTTAGTTAAACAGGAAAACAAGCTCTGACTCTACTGGCTGGAGCTAGACAAGGGATATGCATTTAGTGGGATGAGAAGATAAAGAACACTAGGGAGTAAATCAAATGCTTTACACCTGTGCTTAGCTAATTGTTACTCAGATAATTCAGACAATCTTACAGCATCTGAACCCTGAAATTCCTTAGTTCTGTTTACAAAAAAGTAACTCTTCAAGTAACTGAACTCTGAGAATCATGTAAATCATAAAGAAAAAGAAGAAATCTTATTTTCTGAATTCGTTGATTTCATATATACTGTTTCACTTTCATGATATTAACTAGTTATCTTTCTTTCCATTTTATGTTTGAGGAAAGTAAGGCTTTAAAAATCTCAGTCATTTTCTCAAGGTCACTTGTTAAGGGTGTGGTAGGCAGCATAGTGGCTCCTAAAAATGCCCTCACCCTAATCCCTGGAACCTATTAATATGTTACCTTACATGGTGAAGAGGACTTTGCAGATATGACTGAAGTTATAGACCTTGAGATAGAAAGATTATCCTGGATTACCTCATGGAACAAATCTAATTGCATGAGTCCTTAAAAGCAGAAAACCATTCCCAACTGTAGAAAGAGAAAGATAGAGATGACTTAATAGAAGCAGAATCACAGCGATGCAACATTTTGGGTTTTGTAGGTGGAGAAAGGGGACTCTGAGTCAAAGACTATAAGTGACCGCTGGCAGCAGATAAAGTCCAGGGAACAGAAACACCCCTAAGAGCCTCCAGAAAAGAATGTAGCTCTGCCAACACTTTTTTTTTCTTTTTTAACCATCTATATTGGAGTATAATTGCTTTACAATGGTGTGTTAGTTTCTGCTTCATAACAAAGTCAATCAGCTATACATATACATATATCTCCACATCCTCTCCCTCTTGCCTCTCCCTACCACCCTCCCTTCCCTATCCCACCCCTCTAGGTGGACACAAAGCATAGAGCTGATCTCCCTGTGCTTTGTGGCTGCTTCCCACTAGCTATCTATTTTACATTTGGTAGTGTATATATGTCCATGCCACTCTCTCACTTCATCCCAGATAACCCTTCCCCCTCCCTGTGTCCTCAAGTCCACTCTCTATGGCTGCATCTTTATTCCTGCCCTGCCCCTAGGTTCTTCATAACCAGTTTTTCTTTTCTTTTATATTCCATATATATGTGTTAGCATATGGTATTTGTTTTTCCCTTTCTGACTTACTTCACTCTGTATGACAGTCTCTAGGTCAATCCACCTCACTACAAAAAACTCAATTTCATTTCTTTTTATGGCTGAGTAATATTCCATTGTATATATGGGCCACATTTTTTTTTTTTTGTGGTACGTGGGCTTCTCACTGTTGCGGCCTCTCCCGTTGTGGAGCACAGGCTCCGGACGCCCTGGCTCAGCAGCCGTGGATTATGGGCTCAGCCACTCCGCAGCATGTGGTATCTTCCTGGAGCGGGGCAGGACCTGTGTCCCCTGCATCAGCAGGCGGACTCCCAACCACTGCACCACCAGGGAATCCCTGTGCCACATCTTTATCCATTCGTCTGTAGATCCTGCCAACACTTTTACTTGACTCAATTGAGACCAATGTCAGACTTGTAAGGTAATAAATTTACCTTGTTTTGAGTCACTAAGTTTTTGGTAATTTGTATGAAAGCAATAAAAAACAAATACAGAGGTTCTACAAGAGCCAGGCTATATATTTATACTTCAGTATTTCTGAAATGAATTTAACATTGTGACTGACAGCAACAGCAGCAGCTTCCATGGGATCCCATCACACACCTGAGGAAAAGCAGCCTAATACAAAGCAGTGACAGCAGCAGGTCACTGCCCCACACTTGGAGTAGAGGGGCCCTTGCTCTACTGTAGCAGCAGCATAGCCTGAATGGGAACCCATCCTCCTGTGGCACTAGTCCCATCAACATTAGTGTAATCTGCTAGCATCTGCTGAGCCAACAGGCCCCACATATACAAACCCTCCAACTCAGCAGCATTAAGTGAGCCAGGCTCAGGGTTTCCTGAAATTCATATCCAATGGCACTGGAAAGACAAGATATCACCTACACTTATGAAAACATAAAAAAACAAAAACAGAACACTGGGAACTTCAGAAAGAAAAGGGGAACAATGGAATGGGTGAAAACAAATGGGGTAAATAGAAGAGAATATCATTAGTCTCATGAGTTTCTTAAATACTATATGATGGTCAAAGCAAAAACTAGGACACCATCTGATGTGGTTCTCAATGTAGAGAAAGGAAATACTACAGAAAATCATACTTTAAAACTGGGGAATATTAAGAGACCTAAATGGAAGTAAAATTTTGAAACTTCACTGTGCTCCGCAACGGGAGAGGCCGCAACAGTGAGAAGCCCACTTACCACAAAAAAAAAAAAAAAAAAAGTGGTCCATATATACAATGGAATATTACTCAGCCATAAAAAGAAATGAAATTTTGAAAACACTGATTCCAGTAGACTATGATAAGTTACATATGTATACTGTAATGCCAAAAGCAACCACTAAGAAAACTATACACACAGTATACACACATGATTATAAATAAATAAATTTAAATGGGCTTATTAAAAAATGTTTAAGTAACCCACAAGAAGGCAAAATAAGAGAAACACAAGATTGAGAAACTAAGGTAAAAGACAAAACAAAAAATAAAATGGTAGACCTAATCTTTAACATAGCAATAATTACATTCACTGTAAATGATCTAAGTAACCAAGTCAAAGACAGAGATTGGAAGAGTAGATTAAAAAATTACAAGCATGATCCAAGTATATACTGTCTATAAGAAGCTTACTTTAAACATCATGATATACGTAGTTCAGAGTAAAAGGATGAAAATGATATATCATGTGAACATTAATCAGAAAAAGCAGGAATGGATAAATTAATATCAGATAAAGGAGATTTCAGAGCAAAGGAAATTATTAGGGGCAAACAGGGTCATTACATAAAGATAACAGGAATAATCCACCTAGATGATCTAGTGATATTAAATGTGTGTGCACCAAACAACAGAACTTCAGAATACATGAAGCAAACACTGAAAAAGGTAGTAAAAGGAGATAATTTTAAATCCACAATTATTATTGGAGACTTCAACACAGCAATTTATAGAACTACCAGACAGAAAAATCAGCAAGGAGATGGAAGAGCTGAAAACATCATCAATCAACAGGACATAACTGACATTTAAAGAACACACTCAATAAGAGCAGAATACATATTCAAGTGTCCGTGGAACATTCACTCATATACCATATACTGGGTGATAAAAAAACATTAGCAGATTTAAAAGAATTAAAATCATAGAGAGTATGTTCTCTAGCCATAATGGAATCAGACTAGAAATCAATAACAGAAAGACAACAGGAGAATCTTCAATCACATGAAAACTAAACATCACAATTCCAAAGAACTCATGGGTAAAAAAGACAGCATCAAGGAAAAAATTTTTAATGCATAGAATAAAAGAAAATGGAGATATGACAGATCAAAGTTTGTGGAATGAAGTGAAAGTAATGCTAAAAGGGAAGTTTATAGAACTAAATTGGGAAATAAAATATTTCAAAGCAATAATCTCATTTTCTATATTACAATAGTAAAAAAGGAAGAGGAAAAAACACTAAACAAGCAGAAAGAAGGAAATAATAAAGATGAAACAGAAATCCATGAAACTGAAAACAGGAAAATGGGGGGGAAAATCAATGAAACAAAAGGCTGGTTCTTGGAAATAAACAATTTAATCAATAAAGATCTAGCAAGACTGATAAAGGTAAAAACAGAGATGGCACAAATCACAGATATCAGATATGCAACCAGGGATACCATGACATATCCTGCAGGTTAATAAGGGACAAGTTATTATGAACAAGTCTACACTCTAAATTCAAAAATGTAGATGAAATGGGCCAATTCTTCTACACCCAAAACTACCCAAACTCAGCCAAGATGAAATAGATAATCTCAATTTTCCTGTAACCATTAGAAACACTGATTTTTCATATAAAAACTCCCAAAAGAAATATTCAGGCTTAGATGTTTCACTTTTACCCAAGACTTAAAGAATGAAAACCAATTTTACATGATTTGATAAGAAATAGAAGTAGAGGGAACCGTTCCTAATTAATTTTATGAAGCCAGTATTACCTTGATATCAAAACCAGACAGGAATAGTATAAAAAGAAGAAGACCATAGACCAATATGTTTTATGAAATTGCCTGTAAAAATCTTCAGCCAGATATTAGCAAATTAAATCCAGAAATATATAAAAAGAATAATATATCATGACCAAGTGGTATTTATTCCAGTTATGCAAAGTTGGTTAAATGTTTGAAAATCAAACAATGTAATCTACCATATCCAATAGATTAAGGGGGAAAAGTCATGTGCTCCTATCCATTAATGCAGAGAGAGCATTTGACAAAATCCAATCCCATTCATGATTTGGCACATATATACAATGACATATTACTCAGCCATAAAAAGAAACAAAATTGAGCTATTTGTAATGAGGTGGATAGACCTAGAGTCTGTCATACAGAGTGAAGTAAGTCAGAAAGAGAAAGACAAATACCGTATGCTAACACATATATATGGAATCTAAGAAAAAATAGGTCATGAAGAACCTAGGGGTAAAACAGGAATAAAGACACAGACCTACTTGAGAATGGACTTGAGAATATGGGGAGGGGAAAGGGTAAGCTGTGACAAAGCGAGAGAGAGGCATGGACATATATACACTCCCAAACGTAAGGTACATAGCTAGTGGGAAGCAGCCTCATAGCACAGGGAGATCAGCTCGGTGCTTTGTGACTGCCTGGAGGGGTGGGATAGGGAGGGTGGGAGGGAGGGAGACGCAAGAGGGAAGAGATATGGGAACATATGTATATGTATAACTGATTCACTTTGTTATAAAACAGAAACTAACACACCATTGTGAAGCAATTATACTCCGATAAGGTTGTAAAAAATAATAATAAAATTAAAAAATTTTTAAAAAGAAGAAAAAAACCCCCAAGGACACTAGGAATAGAAAAGGAACATACTGAAACTCATCAAGAGGATCTACAAACAAACTATACCGACATTATATTTAACTGTGAAAGACTGAATGCTTTCTCTGTAAGATCAGAAACAAGGCACCGATATCTGCCCTCACCACTTTTATTAAATATATTAATGGAGGTTCTAGTAAGAAAATAAAGCAAAAATAAATAAATACATAAATTTAAAAGTTAAATTTTTAAAACATTTATTTAAAAGATAAAAGGACTATTCCTACTACGTTGAATAGGAAGGAATATATCCTACTGAATGTTGAATATTAATATATACTATTATATTAAATAAGGAAAAGTAAAACGGTATCTGAAGAGGAGATGATAATCTAAATGGAGAAACTACCAAGGAATCCACAAAAAGCTTGAGAAATAATATTAGTTTGTAAATGTTTTTTTTTTTTTTTTGCGGTACGCGGGCCTCTCACTTTTGTGGCCTCTCCCGTTGCTGAGCACAGGCTCCGACACGCAGGCTCAGCGGCCATGGCTCACGGGCCCAGCCGCCCCGCGGCATGTGGGATCCTCTCGGACCGGGGCACGAACCCGCGTCCCCTGCATCGGCAGATGGACCCTCAACCACTGCGCCACCAGGGAAGCCCTTATAAATGTTTTAGAGTACAAATCAACACAGTTTTATCAAATTATATATTAATAACAAATGTGTAGAAGCTTAAGTAAAAATATGTGATGCCATTTACAACTGACCTAAATAAATACTTAGATATAAGCCCAATAAGACATTTATAGGTCCTCTATACTGAAAATTACAAAATGCTGATGAAGAAAAATTTAAAAGTCCCAAACAAATAGTGAGACATACCCTGTTCATGGATTAGAAAACACAACATAATAGAGATGTCAATTCTCCCCAAGTTAAGAGGCTTAACAGAGTTACTCTTAAAAGGCCCTCAAGGTTTTTGTGGATATAGACAAGCTTATTCTAAGATTTATATGGTAAGAAGAGGCTGAAGAATAGCTAAAACAATTTGTAAAGGAAGATTAAAATGGGAGGAATTCATCTACCCAATTTCAAGATTTTGCAGTAATGATGGAGGGTAGATACACAGATCAATGGAATGGAATAGAGAACCCAGAAATAGACTGACATAAATACACATAACTTGTTTTTGACAGCAGTGTGAAAGCTATCAAGGAAGAATAGACTTTTCAAAAAATGGTACTGAAACAGTTGGACATCCCTCCACAAAAACAAACAAACAAAAAATGAACCTTAACCTAAACCTCCACACCTTACACAAAAATTAAATCAAAGTGGATCATAATCTTCAATGTAAAAGCAGGACATTTTGAGAAAAAAAAAATAGGAGAAAATCTTTGGCATCAAGAACTACGTGAATAATTCTTAGACTTGACACCGAAAGTATGATCAATAAAAGCAAACATTGATAAATTGGATCTCATCAAAATGAGTTAAAAATGCTTCATAGAAGATCATTTTAAGTGGATGAAAACTCAAATTACACAGTGGGAAAACATATTTGAAAATCCCACATGAGACAAATGACTTGTATCTATAATATACAAAGAACTCTCCAAACAACTTAAAAAAACCCAACTAGAAAATAGGCAGAAGACAGGAACAGACATTTCATGGAAGAGAATATACACATGGCAAAGAAGCACATGAAAAGATGCTCAACATCATTAGCCATTAGGGAAATGCAAATTAAGACCATAATGAGATATCAGAGAATAACGAAAATTAAAGTATAGTGACAACATCAAATGCTGGTGAGTACATAGAAAAATGATATCACATCACTGGTGGGAAAATAAAATGGTTTAGCCACTCTGAGAAACAGCTTGACAGTCTCTTTTAATCCTAAAAGTAGATTCACCCTACAACACAGTAATTGTACTCTTGAGCATTTATCCAAAAGAAACAAAAACTTCATTAAGTTCCCACAGAAACTTACACATAAATGTTCATAGCAGTTTTATTTATAACAGCCCAAAACTGGCCACTACCCAAATGTCTTTCAATGGATGAATGTTGAAACAAATTGTGATAAAATCTTATGATAGAATACTACCGAGCAACAAAAAGGAACAAATTATTAATATATGCAAAAATTAAAATGAACTTCAAGGGAATGATGCCGAGGGAAAAATTTTAAAAAGCCAATCTCCAAAGATAAAGTAATTCATGATGATATTTACATATTATTCTTAAAATAACAAAACTGTGGAGATGGAGAACAGATTAGAAGTTGCCAAGGGTTAGAGATGGGGGTAGAAAGTACAGCGGGGGATCTTTGTGAGGTTTTTGTGGTCCCAGTACAAATAATACAGCAATCTTGGTTTTAACCCCGAAAGATGTTTAAAAGCAATTCCTAATAAGAGGTGTCCAGATATTTAGCAATGGCAGCAGATTAGAGGTATAGCTACCCAACATGACAGCTTCAAATCAGATGGTAATAATTCAATGCATATGTTAATTTTTAAAAGGCCAATCACAACACTTAAATGGTATATATCTTAACGATATTATTCTAAGGATCCAGCTATACCAGATGGACTAGCAGGATTTTCTGTACATTCAATCTTATTTTAGACAGTAAATCTTATAATAAGACAGTTAAAAAAAGAAAAAGAAAGAAAAAAACAAACCAACTACAGTTGGATATTCTCATAGGAAGATGAAGTGAAAATATGTAGCAGCGGTTCAAAAGCTTAAGCAGTGGCACCTAAATTTGGCTGCACATTAGAATCATCTGAAGCACTTTTTAAAAACCCTCACACCAACAGTTGGTCATCCTAAACCAATAAAATCATTTTAAATCTCCTCAGACGATGCCATTGTCTAGCCAGAAGTGAGAACCAGCGGACTAAGCAGAAGGGGATGTTTCTACAAAGATTTCTTAACAATAAGTTCTTTCACCCAATCAGATTTACCTTCCTGCAAAGGGGTAAAGAAGGCTAGATGTTGTCCATACTTGCTTAGCTTTAATGAGCACTTGTGACTTGCCCAAAACCTAGATCAGGTTTCCCCTAAATTTCATGTTATTTCCTAAGTTCTTCAAATCCAGGGCTAAGGGGTTTGCCAGGATGAGATTTTAAGTGCTCACACAGGGGAAGTCCCTGGCAAACCAGGACAGAGGTCACTCTACATTGAAATGTAAAGCATCCTAAATAACCCTGCCACTGCCCCCAGATACTCGTCTGTGCCAACCAGTGGAGAAAAGGCATTCTCCATTACCACCACGGCAAATGCTGCTGTACTTGCCTTGGCTACTCCCTATCTTTTCCAGGCGTCTCTCCCCTTCACCTGCTGGTGGACGCTTTGGCAGCTGACAATGCAGATATTTTCAAACTTTAAGGTGAATAAAAATCATCTGGAGGGCCAGTTATAACAGAGATCACTGAGCCCCACTAGAGTTGCTCATTCCATAGGGCTGGGACAGGGCCCTAAAACTTGAATATCTGACACATTATCAGGGGACGCTGGTAAAGCTGGTCAGGTTGTTACCGAATGCACGTTCGTGTGTCTGAAGCACAGTGAGGCCAAACAAACCGAAAGGTTGCAGTCTGGAGCAGAGAAAGGTTTATTGCAGGATCGAGCAAGGAGAGGGGTGGCCCGTGTTCCAAAAACCCTGAAATCTCCAAAGGATTTCAGCAAAGCATTTTTAAAGGCCACGTGAGGGAAGGACGTCCCAGGGAACGTGATCAGCTCGTGCACAATCATCTGACTGGCTGATGTTGAGGCCACAGGGCAGGTAACATTATCCATCCTTAGGTGCCAGAAGGTCTGGGGGCTGTGTGCTCATGATCATCAAAGAGTTAACTTCTTCCATTGGGTGGTGGGTTTTAGCATCTGAAAACTCAAGAAATATGCCTGAGATACTATTATCTGAGGACTTCAGAGAGGAACTACAGCAGAGGCTATGGGGGATGGGTCTGTCCTAGGAAGGCCCCATAGGGTACTGCTTGCTTACAAGGTGACCATACTTTGAGAACCACTGCTCTAGTGGCTTGGAATGTTAAAGTAATGGAAGAATCCCTTCCCAGATCTAGATTCTAGTATCACCAGCTATTTTGGTGGGGGGAAGGGTAAGTTCTGTCCTTGCTTGGACTTCTTGTTCATTTATATCAAAGCCTATTTGAGGCAGTGCACTCGGCAGTCCTGCAGATCTGTCTTTGGCTTCAACAGTGTTTGGAATGAACAGACCCAGGGACGCTCCTTGCTCCAGCCCCCGACCACCCTCCAACATTTCTTCCTGTCGCAACCTTTGGAATCAGCCACTCAGCTATCCTCAGCCTCCAGGACAGGCCAACACCGTTTTTGGAGCTTAGCTCCTTAACACTGATCAACCACGAGTTCCCAGGTTCGTCAGAATTATTCCATCGAGGTGGAGGGCGCCATCCACCGCCTGTTCAACATGCATCTGTGGACACTTACCTCTCTCTAAGCTTCTATTTCCACAGCAACAGTGGGACTCTGGACAATGGGGGCCACAGTTTTCGCCAACTGGCTGAAGAGAAGTGTGAGGGCGCCCAGCGACTCTTGAAAATGCAAAACAAGTGCTGCGGCCGCGCCCTCTTCCAGGATGCGCGGAAGCCTTCTCAAGATGAGTGGGGTAAAACCCAGGACACTGTGCAAGCCGCCATTCTTAGGGAGAAGAACCTGAACCAGGCACTATCGGATCTGCGTGCCCTGGGTCCTGCCCGCGCAGACTCCCACCTCTGTGACTTCCTGGAGAGCCGCTTCCTGGACGAGCAGCTGAAACTCATCAAGAAGATGGGCAACCACCTGACCAACCTCCGCAGGCTGGCTGGTCCGCAGGCTGTGCTGGGCGAGTATCTTTTCGAAAGGCTCACGCTCGAGCACAAACAGGAGTCTCTGAAGTCCAGCGGCCTCTGAGGAGCCCCTCTGGCGTCAGAGCTTCTGCCTGAAGCCCAGCTCTGCAGCCACTAGGCAGCTTTGTAACCGCCCTGGAGCCTTCTCCCAAGCCTTGGACCAAATGGAAACAATAACGCTTTTTGCAGAAGGAAAAAAAATGCCTATTTGAAACACAAACAGAATAAAGAGAAAAAAAGAAATATATATATTCATGTTCTTTTAACATATGAATTGCCCCACTTTATCTGTGTGAAATACGTTTGTTCCCGTTATTGGGCTGGTTCTCAAGCTTTGCTGCTTGTATGAATTACCTAAAGAGCTTTTTTTTTTTTTTTTTTTAGTATTAAATATATTTTTAAATTAGTTTCTGCTTTATAACAAACTGAATCAGTTATACATATACATCTGTTCCCATATCCCTTCCCCTAAAGAGCTTTTAAGAGAAACTTTGGTGTCTGGGTCCCAGCCCCAGAGATTTTGATTCAGTAGGTCTAGGGAGGAGCCTGGGCATGGGGAGGTCTCAGAGTTCCCCAGGTGATTCTAATATGCAGCAACTTTGTGAACCACCTCTTGGCTTCAATCCAGCTAGTGATCAGATATTAAATCTAAGACACATGGGCTAGTGCGTGAGCTCTGCTGCTAGGCGTGTTCCATTTTCTTCCTCCTGGAAGATTCGTGCCAGGGAAAATGATTGATAGTTGTGTTACTTCTCTGAAATGGATAGAAATTTCCAATTAGCGTGAACAGGGGAAGGTGAATGGGTGAATGCAATAAGGTGTATCATTTATGTATTTCCCTAAGTGTATGGCTAGAAGCTTTTGCAACTGACGTCTGCCCTACTTTTCATGCGAATGATAGTGCTTGTCCTCCTAATGCAGCTGTAAACTTTATAAGCCCATAGGTAGACAGCATCACAAAATATTTACCCCTCCCCACTGGCCCACTCTCAAGCTTCACTCCCCTTCCCCAATACACAAATGTACATCAATGTGCTTGAGACCAACATCAACATACTGATCTTCAATTCTTCTACTTTGCAGCTTCCCTCTTATCAGGAGGTGTCAGCATTTAGTGCCCAGAGGAGGCATTTCCAGTCATCTCAGCTTAGAGGTCAAATATCCAAATATCCAAAGTAAAAAAGGTTAAAGAAAAGAAGAAGAAGAAAAAAGCAAGGAAGAAAAGAAGGAAACAATTTTCTTATCTCATAGTAATAAGGCAGTTTTCCTTAAAAAAAAAATAAAGACTTAAGCCTTAAATTCTCTTTCCTAATCAAAATGTGCTTTTCCGTCTTTAGACTATTCCTCTTATATCCTGTATTATTCATGATGTTTAATTCTTGAAATAGCACATGGCTGAAAACAGAAGCTAGCCTCTTGTCCACTATGAATTAAATCTTCTTTTCCTAGGACCCTTCTACAATGTACAATTTGGGGTTTGCCAACATAATTATTTTCTCTGAAATAAGGTACAGCATTTTGCCTTTTCAATATAGAGTTATACAATACATTGTTAACACAACATAGTCAATAGAGTCAATACAACTATAACACACATGATATGATGCCACTTTGGTGCTTTTCTTCATCCATGTCATTCTGAAATTTGACAGTATAGTTTTCATATTCTAATGAGCTGAGTATTACCTTTGCAAGGATAGAAAAATAAAATAACTTCATAATATTCTTGTGTGGTTTGCCCCTGGGGTGGATTACCATAATGGGGGCATATTTGAGCCTTTCTCCAAGTCATTAAAAAACCTCCAGCGAGTAGCCCCTTGTCCTCTCCAGGAAATTGCGGGAAAGTATCTTTAATCACAATAATCCAGGGGGGAGAAATCTCGGAAATAAGACATCTGCTTCTGTGCCTTGTTGTTTTGCACAATAGCAATGATTGCTTTAGCAGCTTCTATTGCCATATGTGTATAGTAAGTAAATGAACATAAAATTGAATGAACGCATAAAAGAAGGATAAACCCACCCAGTTTAACAAATCCACTCTCTCACCTGCTGTGTCCTGAAACATGAAAGAAAGAATCACGGGATCATAAGGATTCATAAAATAACAGTCTCTGTTAACAATATTGACAGGAGGTATAAGGATGATTTGTCTGATGTGGGACCAACAGCTTAACTGCTTAATTCTTTTTTTTAAGGGCAAATCATTCATTTATTGTTTAAAGATCGCAAGACAGCATCTGAATTTTTGTAGCACAATTTAAATGTTTTACTTTTTTGATAAAGCAGAGTATAATAGAAAAACAATTAGTTTCCAGTAATATCTATATCTCTATTCAGAATTAAGTCTTCCACAGACATGTAACCTGGAAACAAAAGCCTGTTACAATAAGCAAAGCTTCAACAGAGCGGCTACTTTTCGGGCCAGGGAAAGGTTCATCCCTATAGGATGATGATGTGCTGTGTAAAATGGCTGCAAGGTCACAGCCTTGAGGGCGTTGGAAGTCTGTTATCCTATTCCACATTAAGTAGTTTGGTGAACTTCAAACGACCATTCGTCTGCAACCAAGCTGCCAACCTTTAACTGATATTTCAAACAGGTAAAAAATAAATGAAAAGAAATCCCTACACTGATGTTCCTCGATTTACACTGTTCAATGGTTCATTAACATGTAATTCTGGCTAAGAATTACATTTGAGACTCCTTGCTCAGATTCTGGTTAACAGTACTAATCTTTAGAAATTCAAGTTCTCATTCATCAATAATTTGTCAGCTAGGATACCTTCAGGCATCAGCTGCAACTACAGAACAGGTGCCCTGCCTCAGCGCTTCGGAAAGACAGAATGTACACCACCACCAGCAGACACAATACCTGTCACTAGACGGCACGTGTGCAGGACAGCAAGACACAAACGTCTATTCAGATGTGCCGCGGAGCAGCCGGAGAAAGAGGACTTCACCGCCCAGGGTCAGGAGGGACGGGGTAAGGAACCGAAGCAGCACCGACGAATGGGGTCAGAAGGACCAAGACAACTGATGGTTGCAAGGCAAGTTTTATTATGCTCCGGTTGCAGATTATATAGACTAGAAATGGAAGGTTGCCAGATGGTGGTTTACATTATCTATAGACTGTCTCGGCTCAAGGTTTACTTTCCTGGGAGAAAACCCATAAGCCCAGAATCATCCAAAATAACCTGCATGTGCAGGGGGGAGACAGCTTTGCTTGTCTCATTTTACTTTCTTTCTGATTTCTGGGCCCTGGTGATTTATCTCCCATGGAATGGAACAAGGAGGGGAACAAGTAGGGACAGTCCCTTCGAGCAGCGGCGGCATGCCTGGCATGTCCGTAGCCTGATCTCAAGGCTGACTGTTTCCCTCAGTTCCCCTTTTTTTATTTTTTAATTTTTGCTGCAAAATAATTCCATGAAGCGTAGTGCCGAGAGTAGTATATTGTTGCATGAGGATACGAAACAGACATGAGAAGATTATTATCAATAATAGGCAAATTATGGCCAGGGTAATAAATCCTGACAACCCTCCAGTGATCCACGACTGAGGGTTTAACCACTTTAAATGGTCCAGTAAAGTTTTAATTACATCTTCTTGCCAAATATCATCAAGATGTGCATTTTGTATATCCTGAATTTCAGCATTTAATTTCTTAAGATCAAGACTAATATTATTATCTGACCAAACACTCAGCAGATGCATTTTTACTTTTTCCCATTCCCAAATACAGTCATTGTACTTGTAAGGAGTAACACAAATCCATGTATACTTTTCATGACAAGCTAAACGCATCCTCAATTTTAATGCTGCCATCTGATCTCCAGTCCCCCAAATTGAGTTTTTAAATTCATCTAACTTGTTACTCATCTGTAAATCTATGTGACTTTGTAAAGATAAAGCAAGACTGGTATTTTGAGATAATTGATCAGCAAAGTGAGCATGATTAATACTCTGTGAAAGAGCAAGATGGGCAGTAGCCGCGGTAGCAGACAGAGCAGCCAAGGCAAGTCAACTTACTATTAGCCACCCAATAAAGCGTCTCCTTCTCTGCAAGGCTTTAGAGAGTTCCACCCATGCCTGTACTCCAGTATCTTCATACCAAGGTTCTCTCAGATGTACAGGCGCCATAACATATATGGGTTACTTTAGTATAAGCACAGATTGTGTCCCTGCAGAAGGGAACATACAACTGTAAAAATACAATGAACACAGCTAATACTATATCCTCCTTTGGAAGAATTACCAATGTTAATAGAACCAATCAAAAGTGTATATGGAGGAGCAACACAAGTTATAACAGGTGTATTGGAATAAGTTAGAGCTAGTTTCCATATATCCCAGTTCTTTTGAAATGCGATAAACCTATCTATGACGGGAATAGAAGAGATAAGAATTTACCCCTTGGTATAATCTATAGTACACCATATTTGGTTATTATTCCAAGATGCATTGCAACATTCAAAATTGGATCCAGGAAAGTTAATGGTCATAAAAGGAGGAAATTGATTTTTTGATTTTCTCTTAAGAATAGTAACCATATGTCCAGCCATAAGTATCCCTTGTCCTCCAAGTAAACGCTTCATACACAAATAATTTCCTGAATCTTCACCTGTAACCTTGGCTACAGTAATAGCGGAATCCCTAAGCAGTGAGGCGTATGAGATTCGACCTCTAATATTAATAGGTTGCCCATTTTTATAGCAAATGATGGTATCCTTAAGATCCTCTCGTCGGCTGGTAGCCGGGCATGTAAGAGTAATGTTGGTTCCTGTAAAACGAAGGATGCCTGGAGAGCCTGACAAACTAATTGATTGATCCGTTCCCTCATAAACATCTGTATGCTCATAACTAATAGCCTTTACACATCCAGTTTCCAGATTCAATGGGCTAAGACAGACAGGATAGGTACTAAACCAGTTAGTATAATTTACAGACATATTGATTTGTTTTATATTCCCAATAAGAGGCCCATAAAGAGTATCATTGTAAAATACAGGAAACTCTGCTTCAGACCAAGATATGGGTTTTAATAGTGGAGGATCAGGTACATAGGCCCAGTAAGTTGCTGCATTAACAGAGGGAACACATGAAATGGTTGCCAACATAGCCAAAAATAAAGTCACAGGTGTAACAGGATTATTCTGTTGTTTCACTAACTCTTGAGCTCGTGAAACCAATTGTTTAATTTGTCCCCAAGTTGGAACATCACTCCTTTGAGTCGTCCTGGCAAGTGGTCTCCTCTTCTTCTTCTTTTTCTGAATCAACACTGTCAAATTTTCGGGAGAGATGCAGAGCTTCTTCATCTTCTGAACTAGTTGTGAGCTGTGGCGAGCCATCTATTTGCTTGACTAAGCAAGCGCTCAGGAAGCCAGAGAGGTCCAGGAGCTGATCTGGGAAATATACACACGTGACCACGTCCCCAAATCAACACAGGATCAGGACCACGCCAAGTGCTGGTTAGCGGATCTTTCCCGAGGACCTCCAGAGATTGAAAGGCCAATCTTGGCTCAGCCACCAACCTTTCCCCTGTCAACAGTGAGAAAATTTAAAATAAACAGAGCATGATTTATAAGGTTATGTAGTGTTGTTCTATATAATTCCCCCATTTTTATTTTTTCAATAGTGAGCTTTAAAGGTCTATTTGCACGTTGTATAATACCTTGTCCTTGAGGGTTACATGGAATGCCTGTAATATTGGTAATTTGTAATGAATTACAAAATGTTGCAAAAGCAACACTAGTGTGAGTGGGCCCATTATCTGTTTTAATAATTTTGGGAAGGTTCATGAAAGCAAAACAGTGTAATAAATGAGTGATAACATGTTTAGTAGCTTCTCGGGTCTGTGCTGTAGCACAGAGGAAACCAGAATAAGTATCAATAGTGACATGAACAAACTGTAATTTCCCAAAAGACGGGATATGAGTAACATCCATTTGCCATAAAAGACTAGGTAATAATCCACGAGGATTAACACCATAATGTGGAACAGGAAGGTGAGGTAAGCACTGTGGGCATTGCTTAACAATTTGTCGGGCGGCTCCACGAGGAAGGGAAAATTGTTTGCGTAATGTAGCCGCCGACTGATGGTGTAAAGCATGCGATTGCTGTGCTGCTTGTGAAGCAGTTTGATCATAACTTACCATAATATGAGGGTGTCCAGGACGTGGACCATGAGTACCAACAGTAGGAAGATAATGAATGCAATACCTTAGCCATTCTTGACAGCATGACGAACGGAAAGGAGGAGGACGGTAAATTGGGATATGTCCTGCTTTAGGGAAAAGAGATTGAGGAGGAAGAGTAACTTTAACTTTATTTTTGGGAGGAAAATGCACAGGATAAAGATCACGTTTAGATCGAGTTAAAACATCTGCAGTCGCATTCATTTTAGACAATGGACCAGACAAGTTAGAATGAGCACGATATGCAGAGCTGCAACAGGACCATCGTGGGAACGAATAAGCTGTTGAAGTAAACGAAAAGAGGATGATAATTCAGGGTCATTAGTATATCCTCTGGTTGCAGTCTCCAGAAGAAATAATAAGCTAATAAGATATTTACTATCAGAAAACAAATTAAAAGATATAGAAGGCAAATGTTTAAAAGCCATAATGACAGCATACAGTTCAACACGTGGAGCTGAAGTCAAGGAAGTTTGTTTAATGAGTTTTGTTCCGTCGTCAACGATTACAGTAGCCACTCCTGAAGAAGAACCGTCTGTAAAAACCAAAGGTACATGAGGAATAGGCTGTTGCCTAATTATAGAAGGAAAGATATAAGAGTTAAGTTTGCTGAATTGGATCAATTTATCAGCAGGCTAATGGCATTCCAAGGTACCTGAAAATCCTGCAAGAACAAGACCCCATTCATTACTATGTTGAAAAAGCCAATTTTGTTGACTAACTGAATAAGGGATAATAATTTGAGAAGGTTCTATACCTATAAGTTGTAAGCATCTAGTTCTACCTTGCATTATTAACTTAATAATAAGTTCATAATAAGGGTTAATAACTTTAGAGGATGTAGTTTTCATAGGAATCCATTCAATAATTCCAACAGTTTGCCATAAGATGGCAGTAGGCACATGAGGTGTTGGACAAACAACTAAAGACATGGGCAGGTGAGTATGTATTTGAGTTAATTGTCCAGAGCTGATAGCTCTATTAACTATTTGGAAAGCTTGAAATCCTCTGGAGTCATAGATCGTGAAGTAGAAGGATCTGAGTCACCTTTAAGAATATCAAATAAAGGCTCTAACTGAGCAGTAATAAGTTCTAAGGAAGGCCTTAGCCAATTAATATCTCCAAGTAATTTTTGAAAATCATTTAATGTTTTTAAATTATCAACTCGAATTTGCAGTTTTTGAGGCCTAATGGTAGAGTTATCAATATATTTTCCCAAATAGAAAAATGGAGATTGTCTTTGAATTTTTTCTGAGGCAATGACCAGGCCAAATGATTGTAAGGATTGTTGTAAAAATTGGGAAGCAGTCTCTAATCAAGAAATACTATCAGTGGCTAAAAGTATATCATCCATATAATGTATGAGATATAACGTTGGAAACCTTTTTCTCACAGGAGTTAAGGCCTGAGCCACCTATATTTGGCATAATGTAGGACTTTTTGCCATGCCCTGAGGCAATACTTTCCATTGAAATCTCCTCATGGGTTCCTTAAAATTTAAGGAAGGCAAGCTAAAAGCAAAATGTTTTCTATCTTCAGGAAACAAAGGAATAGTGAAAAAACACTCTTTAAATCTATAACTAAAAGATGATAATTGTGTGGTATGGCTGTTGGAGAGGGTAGGCCTAGTTGAAGAGCTCCCATTATTAGCATAGTTTTATTAACAGCTCTTAGACCCTGTAATAACCTCTATTTTCCAGACTTTTTCTTGATAATAAAAATAGGAGTATTCCAAGGACTATTGCAAATTTCTAAATGCCCTAATTGTTCCAGTACTAATTGTTCTGCAGCTTCTAATTTCTCCTTTGTGAGGGGCCATTGGTCCACCCATACAGGGTCATCACTCAGCCAAGTAATTGGACCAGCAGTGAGTGGAGGAGAATCCAAGGCCCCTAAGAAAAACCCAAACCTTGTCTATCACTTTTTATTTTCACATCAATAGGATAGACAGTTCCTTTTTGATTTGTTCCCAGCCCTTTTGTGGGAAGAAATCCTTGATCCAACACCATATTAGAGACATGAGAATTTGGACTATAAAGTAATACTCCCATTTCCTTTAATATATCTTGGCCCAAGAGGTTTAAAGGCAGCCCAGGCAAAACATAAGGCTGGAAGTATCCTGAATGGCCCTCACTATCTTGCCATAATAATAACTGACTACTTGGCATAGGAGAAGAACTCTGTCCTATTCCTTGAAGTTCTGTAATAATAGGACTAACGGGCCAATGTTTAGGCCAGTGCATCTGCGTCATAACAGAGACATCAGCTCCAGTGTCTAACAAACCTGAAAAAACCTTTCCATTCATGGCTCATTTCATTTCTGGACGTTCTTTCCCTATCTTCTGAATCCAGTAGGCAGCACTAGATGATCCAAAAGCCTTTGTTTCTCTCTTTTGATGTTGTAAAATTTGTCCATGAGGTACAAAGGGCAAAAGTAGCAATTGTGCAATTTTATCACCAGGAGAAATCGTTATTATATTTTTAATAGTTTGTGCCATGATTTTTATTTCTCCTTCGTACTCAGAGTCTATGAGTCCTGGCATAATAGTTAAACCCTTCATGGCGACACTACTTCTTCCCAATAATAGTCCAATCAAACCCTTGGGTAAAGGTCCATAGATGCCCATAGAGAGGGCCTGAGGACCCATTGCAGGAGTTAATACATATCGGGCGGAGGTACTGAGGTCCAGTCCTGTGCTTCCTGCTGTTGCTCTGGAGAGCGAAGATATTGTATGTTTTTGTTTTTGGTTAATGTCTGATTGATAGTTTGAGGAGGATACACAGACGTTGCCCCTACTATTTGTTGGGGCCGGGGAAGGCCCCGGGAGGAGTTTCCCGACAGTGGTGTCCCATCCCTGTGGGCCACTGAGCGACAATCTCGTGCCCAACGTTTTCCCCTATTGCATTTAGGGCATAAACCAGGGATTTTCGGACCATCTGGAGGTTTTTGAGTAGGGAAGGAAGGAGCAGGGTTACAATGAAAAGATCCACATTCTCCAGCAAAATGACCTGCCTTTCCGCATTGAAAACTAGTCTTTGTTCTCTTTTGATTGTTTTTAAACCCCACTTTAGTTAATGCTGCAGCCCTAGCAGCACCCTGTATATAAGCAGGCCCAAGGTCTGCACAAAGGCGAATATAACCCTCCAGTGTTCCCCGTTTTTTCCAAGGTCGAATCGCAGCCTGACCTGCATTATTAGCATTTTCAAAAGCAAGTTGCTTAACTACAATTGTACCAGAGAGTCCATCCACAATGAGTCTCCCGACCACCTGTAACAATCTATCTACAAAATCAGCATATGGTTCATCAGGTCCCTGTCTCATTTTTGAAAGATCCTCAGTTTTGTGTGTAGAAGGTAATTTCCTCCAGGCTTGTAATGCCAAATGATTTATTTGAGGATAAGCAACAAAGGTATAAGTTAATTGATCTTGTAAAGAAATATATGGTCCTTCCCCAATCAGCATATGATAATCCACTGGAATATCATGGGTAGCATTCTTTTCTGCTTGTTCAGCAGCCCGTTCATAAAAATCAAACTTCCATATTAAATAATCTCCACCATTTAAACAAGCTCGTGCAATAGACTTCCAATCAGCGGGGGAAAGAGCTTCTCCTGCAATAGTGTCAACCATAGCAGTAGTAAAAGGAGCAGTGGGCCCATACTGAGCACAAGCAGATTTTAAATCTTTCAAAACTTTAAAAGGAAGAGCCTGATGCTCCCTAATAGCCTGTTGAGGATGATTAGGATCAGGTCTTTCTATGACAGGACAACAGAAAATAGGATCTTCTCCTCGTTTTATTGCTGCTTATACAGCACGTTGCAAGAGACTGACCATTTTTACAGATGTAGATTTTTGAGGAAGACAGTCCTTACTAATTTGCAGCTTTTTCACTGACTTATCTATCATAGCCATTAGAAAATCATCCTCAGGGTGATTCTCTCTTTTATGTTTTTTTTCTCTCTCTCTTTTATGTTTAAAAGCCTCATCGGTTAAGTCAAAATGTTCCTCTTCATCTGAAATATTTAAATTAATTAGCTCTTTTGGTTTAGGAAGTGGCGACACAGTAGCTGATAATACAGTCTTGTCTTCTGTCAGAGGCTTATGTTTTTCTGACTTTACATTCAAATCAACACTATCATGAGAAGAACCTAAACATATTTTTATCAGATTCCACAAACTAAATGTAACAACAGCAGTATGAGTAGGCCCTCGAGACTCATCATAATTTTTTAAATCTTCTCCAACTTTCTGCCAGATTTCTGTGTCACAGAGCTGCCATCAGGAAACCAGGGAGATACATCATGGATATGCTGCCAAAATTCAGTCAACTGTGAGGTAGAAACTTTATTACCCCGAGCTATAAGCATGGAAAGTAAAACCTGAGCAAATAATTCACGCTCCTTTGAGCCCTTTTGCCCCATCTTCTTTTACTTCTGACTGTTGCCTTATGCCTCTATTAGTTTCACTTTTACTCGTGGCCACACATATTTTGCATAAGGGTTCTCTTACCTGCACTTTCTTTTCCTTTTAATTGCCTTCACGCTTCAGGTCCCTGTTCGGGCGCCACTTGCCATGGACCAGCCTCAGAAAGAGGATTTCACCGCCCAGGGTCAGAAGAGACGGGGTAAGGAACTGAAGTAGCACCAACGAATGGGGTCAGAAGGACCAAGACAACTGATGGTTGCAAGGTAAGTTTTATTACGCTACAGGTACAGATTATATAGACTAGAAAAGGGAAGGTTGCCAGACGGTGGTTTACATTATCTAATGACTGTCTCGGCTCAAGGTTAACTTCCCTGGGAGAAAACCCATAAACCCAGAATCATCCAAAATAACCTGCATGTGCAGGGGGAGACAGCTTTGCTTGTCTCATTTTACTTTCTTTCTGATTTCTGGGCCCTGGTGATTTATCTCCCATGGAATGGAACAAGGAGGGGAACAAGTAGGGACAGTCCCTTCGAGCAGCAGCGGCATGCCTGGCATGTCCGAAGGTGCTCTCAAGGCTGACTGCTTCCCACACATATGTTGGCTTGTTTAAGCCTCAAGCCCTCGATCCTTTGTTGAAATACAATAATTTCATTCCTATGGTTTTCAATACCAAAAACTCTACCTCCAGGAGGGTTAAAGTCTAATTTGTACTCCAAACCAAGTAGCAGTGCAGTTCGCTACTACTGAGGCTGAATCCATAAAGACTTCAAGACCACGACCAGAAGACAAGTTATCATATATAATACCCTAGAAGGCCTGAAACATAATTATCATATACATAGCTGGTCCTTCAGAGCTTTTTACCTATAACATGTTTTTTGATGAAAGTTATTGAATGTACTGGAGATAACTGTGAACTACTGATCAAATATTTGAATACTTATACTTACCTGGAATTTCATTTCTGCTGAAAGAAAAAGGAAGAACAGGACTCACCTAAAACAAAACAAACTTTAGAAATGAAAGTAAACATCTTATCACACACTATCACTTTTGGAAGCAGCATAGAGGGGCAGTCAACAGTAAAACACTGGTGAAATAGGACAAAACTCTAGGCCAAAAATCCATTATTATTATCATCAGTCACAGTACCACAACTGTGCCCTTCATAATTAATAAGCACTCCTAAGAATCTTCATTTGGCACCAGATGATGTGTTTAAGAGAAACACTCTGGGAGGTTTTGAATCAGACTTGGTTTTTGTTAGCCAAGTTACAGGAGAATTTTTAAAGTGGGGGGAAGGGAAGAAGGAAACGGACCAGAAAAAGAATTGAAGCCATCATCTACAAACCAACAAAGCACTGAGAGTTCCAAACGTTATGTCAGACACTAAAATGACTGACACAGGCTCAAGCGGTTTATAAAACCTAGAAAAAGACTACACCAGCAAAGTCCCCATTTATCTGTAGAGTTCAGAAACTAAAACAAGGAATATTTCAGCTTAACACCTGATCTCAAGAGAATCATATACACTTCACATGAATAAAAATACCTGAAACCAAACATTTTTAAAAGCTCCAATACCCAAAATAGAAAGAAAAAAATTAATTCAGAAGACTCAATCCATCCATGATAATCACAAAACGGCTGGGCAATCTCTGTCTCCCTTCCACACTAACCATCCATCCCCTGGAAGACCAAGGGAGATCAGACCTTCCAGACTTACCTTCCAGACCTTCCAGACACCTGGCTGCGGCAAAATTCGATGGAATCTCCTTGTGGAACAGCAGTTTCCCATCTCTTGTGTCTCTCCCTGTCATGATCATGCAGGAAGCAAGTCTGGCTGTGCTATTTCTTATCATTGTGTGTCACCCATCTGCAACATGATATTGAAAAAGTAGTTCCCTTTCCCCCAGAAGGCTGAGGCTCAGCTACAGGGGTAATTCTCCTGGGCACACAGTCATTATTTAGGCCGACTCAGTGACTTCAACAGGCTTAATCATGTGATCAGGCTTGTTGCCAGCTGCATAATGCTCCCACATCTGTAGATAGAGCCACTCTAGTTCCATCGTGTATTGTTTGGTGTTGAACAGAGGGCTAGATGTTCTCTGCTTCCAGACTTTGCCACGAATTTTCTTCAGGTATTCTACATCAGTTCCCAGTTTCACAGCTATCTCTTCATATTCTTGTCTATTTTTAGCAATCAGCTCAAGACAGCCTAAACAAGTGAGCTGGGAAGCTGCAACTCGGGAAGCAAGAGTCTCTCCTGGCATAGTCACCATGGGGGTCCCTGCCCAAAGGACGTCCATCCCTGTGGTGTGTCCATTACAGAGTGGAGTGTCCAAGCAGACATCAGCCAGCTGGCCTCTCCGAACATGTTCCTCTTTAGGAGCAACAGGGGAAAAAATGAGACGGTTCGGGCGAAGGCCCATATTTTGTGCGTACTGTTGAATATTAGCTTCTCCTGCTGCTGGAAAACGCAACAGCCACAGTACACTATTGGGAACACGCTTCAGAATATTTGCCCACACCTGCAAAGTAGATGGGTCAATTTTGTATAACTGATTAAAGTTACAGTACACAATGGCATCTTCCGGTAACCCGTACTGAGAACGTGTGGTTACAATAATGGTACGGGGAACCTCCTCTCCAGTGGCAGCCTTAGTGTTGATCAGGGTAGTTGCCAGTCCATTGCTAATATTGAATCCATTCATTGTAATCTGAATTTGTCCTCTGTTAATCATTTCAATAACTGCTTCTGCAACAGTATTCATAGGAATGACAGGCATATTAAGAGTTGTATTACTGCTGTCTGCGTTGTCTTCTCCATCAGGACATTTCATCTTGACTATTTGCACATCTGATAGACTATCAAGAAATGCTTGGAGGTCGATGCCATTCAGCACAATCCGATTGTCATAAATGTGCCCATTGGACTTAAAATCGATGACGGCTTTTTTCTTCAGGTGAGGGAACATATTAGCATGGTCACCAATAAAGAAAGTATGGGGCATATAAGCCAGTTTCTCAGAATACTGCTCAGCAACTTCAGCAGGTGAAGTTTCCTGATCAGTGATGATATAATCCATGAAAAGCGCGCCACTAGTCCCAGGGTACCCCAGCCACATTGCCTGAATAGGAGCTGGCCTGAGAGCAAAGAGTTCATTTCGAGCACCCCTGGTATAACCATTCAGATTTACAAGGATGTGTATACCATCTTGATGGATGCAATCAGCTGCTTTCCCATTGCATGGAATCTGAGAAAGATCAATGAAATGATTGGCTTCTGCCATCACCTTCGCTCGGAAGTTTGTGCCATCATGTGGGCTCAGGGCATAACAGAATATCTCAAATGTATCAGGATTGTGCATGCCTGGAATAGACTGCATAAGATGAGAAGTAGGATGATTCCCAAAGTCAGAACTCACGTATCCTACACGCAGTCGACCATCACTGAGCTTCAAGTCTTTTGGATGTTCATACGGTGGTTTATGAAGGACACTTATATTAGCCAAGCAGAGGTTCCCATGCCTCTCAGCAATAGCCTTCCTGAAGCCATGAGAAAGAGGATAGAGCATACTATGATGAGGCTGCACAGAAGGCAACCTATTCTTCTCCAACTGGTCAGCCACAATGCTGACCAACTTCTTCATTCGCTCATCATAGTCTGTCCAATCACAGACAACCTGCAGGCAATGAGCCAAATTACAATAAGCGTCAGGAAAGTCAGGTTGAAGCTTCAGAACAGTGCGATAAGAAGCAATTGCTTCTGGAATATTCCCTGAATCGTGGTGAATGGAAGCCAGATTGCTGTGGGCATCCGCAAATGCAGGGCTGATCTGAACGGCATGAGTATAACACTGCAAGGCTCCCTGAACATCCTGCATCTCCCGTAGGGTGTTTCCCATATTGCAGTAGGCATCAGCAAAGGTAGGACTGATTCGAATAGCCTCCTTATAATGCATCAGAGCTTCATGCAGTTTTCCCTGCTGCTTCAATACACTTGCTAAATTTGAATGGGCATCAGCAAAGTCTGGGCAGAGCTCTAATGCTTTACGATACAAGCGAACTGCCTCTTCACTGTTTCCCTGTTCTCCTTTGATATTGGCTAGGTTATTCAGAGAGTCTGCATGGGTGGGACACAGCCGGAGAGCTGTATGATAACAATCTTCTGCTTCAGCAACACTGCCCTTCTCTTTGAGAGCGTTTCCTAGGTTGCAGTAAGCATCAGGGAAATGTGGTTGCAAGTCAATAGCTCGCCTGTAGGTGTCTATTGCCAGATCCATCAGGCCTTGCTCATGGTATACACAAGCCAGGTTGCCATGTACCACTGCATGATTTGGACTCAAGCTTAGGGCACGAAGGTAAGCTGCCACAGCTCTGTCAAAAATCCGTGCCTCATTGAAGACATTTCCTAAATTGATATAAGCATCCAGAAAATTGGGGTCAAGGGTGACAGCCTTTTCAAAGTGATGAATTGCAAGCCAAATCTCCCCTTGCGCATTGAAAACACAGCCAAGATTACTCCAAGCTACTGCAAAGTTCGGTTGCGTCTCAATTGCTTTCAAATAACATGCCTTGGCTTCTTCTAAGCCACCCAGGGCTTTGAGCAGGTTCCCCAGGTCACTGCGAACACAGTACAAATAAGGATTGTACTGAAGAGCAGAGACGTAAGCTTGTACTGCCCCTTCCATGTCGCCTGCTGCTACCAATGCGGCTGCCAGGTTAATATAACCATCGATGAAATCTGGTTTGAGATGCAATGCATGCCGGTAATGCTCAGTTGCTTCCTGCAACTGCCCTCTTTCCTTGTACACATTCCCCAAATTCGAATAGGCTTCTGCCAGAAGAGGGTTCTGTTTAATTGCCAGAGTACTAAAGTGGGCAGATCTGTCCAGCCTTCGACACTGGAAGTGTATAGATGAAAGTAATAAAAGTACACCAGTATTGCCTGGCTCTTGTCTCCAGAGCTGCATGCAGTGTCTCTCAGCTGTCTCAAAATCTCCTGCCTGATATTCTCGATGTGCCAACTCAGCTAATCCTTGGAAGGAAAGCATACGTTTCGTTGGTTCTGTGCTGTCGGCCACGTTGCCCACGGAAGACGCCATCTGGAGCTTCTGGAGAGAGTGAAAAAAGGGGGTAATTGAGTCCCGCTGCCGCCACTACTGGCAAGAACGTTTCTAGAGGGAGCAAGCACGAGCGCAGCAGCCGTACCACTGCTTTGGCAGGCTTAAGCGGCGGCAACAGTTACAGGCACCGAACCTTAGGAACTCTGGTTGGCCATCTACCTCTCATGCTCTTGAAATCTTAATTCTTAACCCTGCCCTCTTCCACCATTTTTCTCCTAATCAGGGAATAAAAATTACCTATCCATTTGCCTTAGAAGAAATCAAAAGTCAGTAGTCCAAACACTTTTTAAAATATTGTTTTCTGTCCAGTTGGAAATGAAATACATGATTGACTTTTCTTCATCATTCATATAGTCAACGTGGAAAACATTAGGGCCATGAATTTCAATACAGTAAGATGAGAAAATTTTAAATTGGCCTTCCCAAACCACTAATAAGTAACCGATGTTGTATATAATGCTAAGATCTTAGAGACTGAGTTTGATATTTTAAAAGTTCTGAAAACATTAGCTAATTTCTCCTCATCAAATTTCTCATGACTCAAACCTGAGTATTACTTTTTAAAAGATAAATCTATTTATTTTTATTTATTTATTTTTATTTTGGCTGCATTGGGTCTTCAGTGCTGCGTGCAGCCTTTCTCTAGTTGCGGCGAGTGGGGGCTACTCTTTGTTGTGGTGCCGGGGCTTCTCATCACAGTAGCTTCTATTGTTGTTCCACAACTCTATGGGTTCCTTTTTAGGTCCTACGAAGAACCCTAGAAATTAGTTCATGTAATTATAGGTTTTTGCAAAATTGTCAAAAGTGAGATATTTTAACTTCCATCAGGTAAGACCAGCGTCTATTTCTTTGCCAATTTTCCTTCTATCATAGTCCGCTATGTTGGATCGTATTGGATTGGTCACAGGCTTTTTTGAAATCTGGCTAAGGACATGTTTTAAGTGAGGCTATTATGTGATTTTCAGACACCACCATATGTAACTGACTGTATAATATCCCATTACAGGAATAACTTCCAGTACTCTTACTGACTACTCTACTGACTTAACTAGCACAAGACACAGAAGCGTAAGGACAAAAACCACCTTACAGTAGAGCCATGCCTTGCACTTCACAGCTCTCAAAGCATGTGCATTTGAAGAAGAAAAAAAGAACTGAAAAATATAAAACCAGAAGTTATTCTGTGGAAAATTATTTCAATCACCAGGCATGTGAAAGATAAGTCAAAGATTCAGTTTTCTTCAATGCTTAGTCAAAACGGAAATTTCCTGCTGTCAAGAATATACTCCAGGGCTTCCCTGGTGGTGCAGTGGTTGAGAGTCCACCTGCCGATGCAGGGGACACGGGTTTGTGCCTCGGTCCGGGAAGATCCCAAATGCCGCGTAGCGGCTAGGCCCGTGAGCCATGGCCACTGATCCTGCATGTCCGGAGCCTGTGCCCCGCAACGGGGAGAGGCCACAACAGTGAGAGGCCAGCATACCGCAAAAACAAACAAACAAACAAAAATATACTCCAGGGGCTTCCCTGATGGCACAGTGGTTAGGAAGCCACCTGCCAATGCAGGGGACACGGGTTCGAGCCCTGGTCCGGGAAGATCCCACATGCTGCGGAGCAACTAAGACCGTGTGCCACAACTCTGGAGCCTGCGCTCTAGAGCCCGTGAGCCACAACTACTGAGCCTGCGAGCCACAACTACTGAAGCTCGCGTGCCTAGAGCCCGTGCTCTGCAACAAGAGAAGCCACCGCAATAAGAAGCCTGCACACCACAACAAAGAGTATCCCCCAGTCGCTGCAACTAGAGAAAGCCTGCGCACAGCGACGAAGACACAACACAGTCAAAAATAAATAAATAAATAAATAAATAAATAAATAAATAAATAAATAAAAGGATATACCCCATCAATAATGTGTGTAATGGAATGGTGTGAATGAGTATTTTATCAGAATTCCTGTAATGCACAATCCTATAGCAGTACTGAAATCAGTAATGCATTTATAATAGTAAATATTTATGAGGAAGTAATCCATAGAGGTTTTCTCAAAGTTAACAATGAAAATTAATGTGACATTATCAATAATAAATTGTGACGCTGAAATAAACTTTTCTAAACTATTAATAACTAAAAGCAAACTCTAATCAACCATGTTAAAAGAAATCTATGTCTATAAACTACAAAGTTTATTTCTGAAAATTTTATTTCTAAAACACACAAACTGTCATATGAGGAGGCAGTTAAAGAATATATAGCTACAGGAGTGGGGAAAAAGTTTTATAGAGACACATCTGGCAGTAGTTAATTTTCAAATGTCATTTTTCTAGATTTTGTGACACCTATAGTATTGATATTTGAAAGCATTTAAAAAAATTGTAATTTGAAGATTTGCTACTTCCAGGTAGAGTAACATATTTTGAAGCAAAACAACATTTCCACTGAGAAAAATTTAAAAAGCCAAATAAAATAGTCAGCATTCAATCAAAAAGTTCTAGACATACCAAGAGATAGAATCATATGACTAAAATTCTAAGAAAGGAACAGATAATACAAAAATAGTTATATAAGATATTGTGTATCTTTATCAGGAAAAGTCTTTATCAAGAAAAGACTTTAAAATCATCAGAATTAATATTATATTTTATTTATTTGTATATTTTATTTATATATTTATATAAAGGACTTAAAGATAAAGCCCTAGTTAAGGCAGTGACAAAAGCAGTAGCAGTGGGAGTGAAAAGAAATGGTTATATTCAAGGATATTTTGTCAGTAAAAGTCCAAGATCAAATGTCTGACTGCATACATGGGATGGATAGACGGAGTGGGAAAAATCAAAGTTAACTATAGAGGTTCTAGTGAAGATGGGGTTGCAAACACCCAACCCAAGGGGTTGCGATCATCCCCAAGGTCTAGGAGACTCAAAGGGAAGGTCATGGTCGAGGAAAAGTTAATTGCTGGGAAAATAAGACTCCCAGTCTCTCCATCTCCTTATACTAGTTTTTTTTTTAACATCTTTATTGGAGTATAATTGCTTTACAATGGTGTGTTAGTTTCTGCTTTATAACAAAGTAAATCAGTGATACATATACATATGTCCCCATATCTCTTCCCTCTTGCATCTCCCTCCCTCCCACCCTCCCTATCTCACCCCTCTAGGTGGTCACAAAGCACAGAGCTGATCTCCCTGTGCTATGCGGCCGCTTCCCACTAGCTATCTATTCCTTATACCAGTTTTGGTTTTCTGCTCATATACGTAGCAGCATTTCATTCAAGGGGAAAGTCATTGATCTGACTGGTCAAATTAAACACCATAGTTCAAGGCACATTTACAGTGGTTAGTTCCTCCACAATTTAGAAAGGAACGTTCACAATTTCCCTCTTCCTACACCGCAGAACACATTGGCCATTCCTCCAAAGTTTCCACTCCATAGAGTGGACCAGAGATGACGTTAGCCCAGAACTGAGAGCTTGGCATGAGATGGTGTCAACCCCACCTAGAGCTCTGGCATAAGTTATGACCCAACCCAGTTCTACAGAGAGCTCTGCGTAGAATCTTGTCTCAGCCATAATAATGTGATTCTGCTTTTCATTTGGTTGTCTTCTTTGCTTAACTTTCCCTGGCCACTCTGACAAACAAAATTTCAGGCAATCCTGGGCCACTCACTAACTTTATTCCATCTAATGTTATCCAGATTCCCAAGAAAATTACTAACAATAAAGGGGGAAATTTGGAACATGGTGAGTTTTAGGTGCCTGAAATATACAGGTAACTGAATCCACTTAAGTAGCAAATTATTTGGATCTCAAATATGCCAGTAGAAGAGCAGACTAAGCTCAATTTAATGTACTCTTACTGGAGACACATGTAAATTCTGGGTCAATTTTGAAAAAGTTAAAAGCACATAGCTGAGATTAAAAGAAAGAAAGGAACACCTGCATGTTTCAGAAAGTAACAGAGAAATTCAATCCAGAGAAATAAGAGCAGACTGATGTCTATGGGTTCCGTTCCTTAGTATAGGCCTTATGTAAATAGGGGCTGGAGCTAGAAATCTAACATTACCTTGAGGCCAGGAATTTAGACTCAGGATGGAACAATATTGAGAAGTTAGTACAGATATCCTACAGAAATTTCATGAGGAACTGCTTAGTCCATTAAGAGGGCCAAGGGAGGTGGTGAGGAAGACTGATATCTCTTGAAAACCTTCAGGTACAGAAAACATCAACACCTCTGAAAAGTAGGCCTGTCCTTCCCAGAGTTGTGATGGCCAGCTTGTCACTAACCTGGAAGGCCCTGTAGGAATCAGAAACTGCAAGGAGAGTAATTCAAAGAAAAACAGATGCAGGATGGGTGTGGCAATAAATCCTAGGACCCTACCAGAAACAAAATTAAAACCACTCTAGAGGGAAATTTTAACAAACCAGGGCAGAGAGTATCCTAACCAGAATAGAATAATAATTCTGAGGAAGTTACTTTACTTATTTAAGTAATATTCAATGCATTTCCATGGCCAGGCCCTTTTGAAGAATTCTAAAACATATACAAACAATTCATTTACATCTTATATATCCCACCATCCAGAGCAAAATTCACTTAAGAACTGTACTGGTGGAAATTGGGCAGCACTATGGAGAAAATAAAATGTGTTTACCATCAAAAAACTTGAAGGTAAGAAAGATAATGTCTAATTTTTTAATTATCCTGTGGTTTCTTGAAATCTTTTGAAACCCAAATTAGAGAAACCTAGGAGGAAATGAAGATTTAAATATTTAGAGATTTATCAACTCATCTCTAAAAGCTTTATTAATCTCTTCTTTTAATAACATTCCTGAGAGGTATAAATGTGTCCAGTGATAGGGTTGAATAAGCCTGAGAGAATTTCAATTGTTTACCATTCTTGGTCAGCTCTTAAGACCTTTCAGGAGCATCTTGATTTTCATGGCCTCATCCAACAAAAGCAGGATATTTTACAGAAAGTCCTGGCCCACTTTTTGGCTTGCTTTTGTGTCTATGTTTTTGGTTTTTTCACATCGGGTGGTACATTAGGCTACCTATTGCATACTCCCTCATTCATGCATGCATTCATTCAAACAATATTTACTGAGTTGAGACATTTAATTAACACTCAATAAATGATGTTTAGATGAATGGATGCGCTTTCTATCAAAGTAAGTGTAAGTACTGAGAAAAATTACAGAATGTATGATCCCAGCCCCACAAAAGCTTATAACTGTGTTGAGGATATAACAGATGCTGATGAAATAACTAATATATCATATTGGACAGTTTCTAAGTTCAAAAATGAGTTTTTATAAATAATCAGAGCCTAAGGAGGACAAAGAAGGGACAGTTCATTATGGGTTGAATCTATCAATAAATGTACATTTCAGATGAGATTTGAGATTGACCTCAAAGAAGAGGACTTAGATATATGAACAGAGAACAAAAAAGGCATGGTGATAGCATGTGCATAGATAGTGTGGCCGATATTTATGTTCTTCATTAAAGATAGTCAGAGATAACCCAAATGTAACTTTCCATGGGTCCATTCTCAGTATCCAAACAAAACGGCCAATCCTATCTTAGTCAAACTAATGAAAAACACAGTCTTTAACAAAGAGATTGTGAAGGAAAGGGGGAGAGAAAGGCTTGCATCCCACACCACACAACAAAACTTATTGAATTCTTTGTTTAATTTTCTCCCTCTGAAAATTTCCTCTCCCCCCTCTGTACGTGTCTCTTCTCCCACATCTGGCCACACTCTACCAGCCATCTTTCCAGATCTTTCCAGAACTCTCCATCCTAGTTTCATTAGGCCACAATTTAAACATCTCACAGGTCTCCAGGATGCATCCCCATCACTTATTCCACAAAGACAAACAAAGGACACTTCTCAGGATCACGTTTCTTTGAAGGAAGAGGTCATGAGGGTGATTATAAATAATATAAGGTGGAGAGCAGTGACTTAAAATACCATTTTTCAGCTTAGAATGTGAATACAGGGAACTTTGGGAAACTAGAAAATCTAGAAAGGATTCACTGATAATTATTTATGTTCAATGAATAAAATTAAATGTAATAATACGGCTAAACTCTGACAGATAAACTTTTTCAAAAGTTGCTTTCACACACCGTCACTATTGGGATGTTTGATAAACACACCTTTCCTTCTTTACTTTCTTCTTTCTTTGCAGATACTGGCACCAAACTTTCAAACAGTAAGAACCTTCCCATAAGTCCCTTGCCAGGCAAGATTAAGGTATAACAATCCAAACAAATTTTTGAAGAAGATAACTGGTTGAAAGCATAAGAAAAGAGCTGGGTTTCTCTTATTCAACAGTCACATAATGAGTAATGTGGGAATTGGTTTAAAAAGTCTCTGTGCATGAAGGGCTAAGGTTAAGATTAGAACTTCTGAGGCCAGAAGAGCAAAATGACTACAACAATCCACATATTTTCAAGAGCCGCCCTTTGGATGTGAGGGATTGATTTTTCCCACTACTTTTTCAGCAACCCAACTGGTGTCTTTATTAAACGACATAAGAGAATACAGTGTGGCCAAGAAGGCTTAGATTTCCTTAGCCCCAAGTCAGATATTCTCCAATGACTGTCCACTCTAATTAAAAAGAGAGATTTACAGAAGGAAACTGGATACAACTGAGTGTACCTTAATTTCAACCCTTTACCTGAGTTATTTGTTTTGCTTTCAATTCTCCGCTGAAGTGCCTACATTAATATATTTTTAAGAACATTTCCTTAAGTTGAAGTATTCATTCAGTATATTCATTTACTATAATTTAGAAAAGCCAAATGATTTAGGCAAATTCATTTCTATATTGCCACAGCAGTGTACTGTGAACTAAATGACACCTGGCAGTTCTTTACTCAGATACTAACTCAATTAGAAGGCAGAACAAGGATACCTACCCATTCAGGGAGGGAAAGGTCACTTAGCCTCTGTAGCTGTCTTAGGTCTCATATCATCACAGTAACAAATTGAAGCCTAAAAACCATATGATCATCTCAATAGATGAAGAAAAAGCTTTTAAAAAAAATTCAATATCCATTCATGGTAAAAACTCTCCAGAAAGTGGGCATAGAGGGAACATACCTCAACATAATAAAGGCCATATATGACAAGCTCATAGCTAACATACTCAATGGTGAAAAGCTGAAAGCATTTCCCCTAAGATCAGGAACAAGAAAAGGATGCCCACTCTCACCACTTTTATTGAAGGTAGTTTTGGAAGTCCTAGCCACAGCAATCAGACAAGAAAAGTAAATAAATAAAAGGACTCCAAGATGGAAAGGAAAAAGTAAAACTGTCACTGTTTGCAGATGGCATGATACATAGAAAATCTGAAAGACACCATCAAAAAATTATTAGAGCTCAAAAATGAACTTGGTAAATTTGCAGGATACAAAATTTATATATAGAAATCTATTGTATTTCTATACACTAACAGTGAACTATCAGAAGGAGAAATTAAGGAAACAATCCCGTTTACAATCACGTAAAAAAGAATAAAATACATAAGAATAAATCTGCCTAAGGAGGTAAAAGACCTGTACCCAGGGAACTATACGACACTGATACAAGAAATTAAAGATGACACAAACAGCTGGAAAGATATACCATAGTCACGGATTGGAAGAATTAATATTGTTAAAATGACCATCATACCCAAGGAAATCTATGGATTCAATGCAGTCTGTATCAACATATCAAGGGCATTTTCCACAGACCTAGAACAAATAATTTTAAACTTTGTATGGAAACACAAAAGATCCTGAATAGTTAAAACAGTCTTGAGAAAGAAGAACACAACTGGAGGAATCATGCTCCCTGGCTTCAGACTGTGCTACAAACCTACAGTAATCAAAACAGTATGGTACTGGCACAAAAACATCGATCACTGGAACAGAATAGAGAGCCCAGAAAGAAACCCATGCACTTATGGTCAATGAATGTATGACAAAGGAGCCAAGAATATGCAATGGAGAAATGTCTGGGCTTCCTTAGGGATGGTTTCATCAATTAATTTGTTTTCTTAAATGGACCATACTTTTCCATATCTTTGTATACCTTGTGATTTTTTTGGTTGAAAATTTGTCTTTCAAATATTATAATGTGGTATCTATGGAAATCAGATTCTCCCACTTTCCCAGGGTTTCCTGGGCTTTTGATTGTTGAAGGCTGTAGTAGTCTGTTTAGGGACCTTTCCAAACTATTTTTGCAATGACTGTTTTCCTTATCGTATGTACGCACTGAAGTCTCTGTTCCTTTAGTTCATGTTTAGCTAATGTTTTGACAGAGATTTCCTTGAATTCCTGCACCTAAAACAAACAAAAACAAATATACACAAGCACATCCACATGCACACTCAAAACCACACACCTCTGCCCATTGTGCAGATTGCTGGATCACTCCTTCAACATTTAGCTGACCCGCATTGAGTTCAGGGCTCAGCCCATGGTCAAAGCTTAGAGACTCCTCTGGTGTTTTCAGAACATGCATCTTATCTTGAGTATGCATGTGGCTTTCTTAATTTCTCTGGACACGTGTGTACTTTTTGTAGGTTCTAATTTCCCAAAGAATCTCCCCCAACTTTGGCTCCTGCATCTTCTGTGGTCTATTGTATTTCAATGCACAGTCTTCTGCCCCAGCCATCTGTGCTTTGTTAGTTCACCTTGCACTTTCTTTGAGCAATGACCGCTGCTTTTCCAGACTGTGTTCCAAGTTAGCTAAGACAGAGATAAGCATCTTGTGTCAGTCCTTCAGGTAGCTCCCAGACAGGTTAGAACAGATACACATGATAATCTGACAGTACGGTCTCTTCTGCTCCCTCCTGAAGCAGGATTGAGGGTCCCATACTAGGAATGGTCTGCTGCTACTTTAAGACTATCACTGCATTAAGACTCCACCACTTTAAGACCATCACTACACTAACAGTGGATGGGGCAAGGGCAAGTAAAAATGCCACAAAGCTTTCCTGCCATTTTCAAATTGCCTCTTCCCTGGTTCAGTATGTGTTTGCTTGCTATAAATCTTTGGCTGATTTCAGGACTAAGAGAAACTCAAAGAACTCCACAGCAAAAAACAGTATAATCAAACTCTCAGAAGCCAAAGGACACAGAAAGAATCTTTTCTTCCAAAGGAGAAAGAAAAAAGAAATTTGTTACAAAGCAGGGATCCTCAAAAAGATTAGAGCTGGGCTTCCCTGGTGGCACAGTGGTTGAGAGTCCGCCTGCTGATGCAGGGGACACGGGTTCGTGCCCCAGTCCGGGAAGATCCCACATGCTGCGGAGCGGCTAGGCCTGTGAGCCATGGTCGCTGAGCCTGTGTGTCCAGAGCCTGTGCTCTGCAATGGGAGAGGCCACAACAGTGAGAGCCCCGCATACCACAAAAAAAAAAAAAAAAAAAAGATTAGAGCTAATTTCCTATATGAAACCACGGAAGCAAGAGGCCAGACATATTTAAAGTGCTGAAAGAAAAAAAATTGTCCACCAAGAATTCTATATTTGGCCAAACTGGTTTCAAAACATAGGGAGAAATTAACGCATTCCCAGATGAACAAAGGCTGAGGGCATTTATTTTACAACTTCCTACCACTGCCCTATGAGAAATGCTAAATTGAACCTTCAGGTTGAAATGAAAGGACACTAGACAGCAACTCGAAGCTGTAGAAAGAAATAGAAATCTCCAGTAAAGATAAATACATGGGCAAATACTAAAGCTAGTATTGTGTTATTGGCTTGTAACTCTACTTTTTATTTCTTACATGATTGAAAAAACAAATGCATAAAATAATCATAAATCCATGTTATTGGGCTCACAAAGTATCAAGGTGTAATTTGTGACAACAATAATGTAAAGAGGAGGAATGGAACTGTAGAGGAAGAGTTTCTGTGTGCTACTGAAGTTGGTTTCAATTGAAATTATATTGTTTTAACTTTAGAATGGTAAATGGAATCTTCTTGAGAACCACAAAGAAAATATCAATAGACTATATGCAAAAAGAAATGAAAAGGGAATCAAGAGTTCACCACAAGAAAATCGGCTAAGCACAGAAGTCAGTAATGGAGTAAATCAGGGGCAAAAAATGCATAAGACATACAGAAAACAAGCAGGAAACAGACAGAATTAAGTTCTTCCTCATCAGTAAGTTTTGAAAAAGTAAGTGGATTAAGCTCTCCAATAAAAAGATAAACATTGGCAGAATGGACTTTAAAAACAACCATAATCCAAGTATATGCTGTCCGCAAAAAACTCACTTGATTTCAAAAGACACAAGTTGCTTGAAAGTTAAAGCATAGAATAAAATATCCCATGCAAATAGTAACAAAAAAGTAGGAAAGAGAGACAGAAAAAGAAAGGAAGGAAGGAAGGAAGGAAGATAGATCTGGGATGGCTATGTTACTATCACACAAAATAAACTTTAAATCAAAAACTATCACAAGAGGAAAAGGAGGCCACTATATGTTGATAACAAGTTCAATCTATCAAGAAGATATAACAACTATAAACATATATGTACCAAACAACCCCCAAATATGTGAAGCAAACATTGACAGAATTGAAGGAAGAAATAGATAGTTCTAGGGCCTCCCTGGTGGCGCAGTGGTTGAGAGTCCGCCTGCCGATGCAGGGGATACGGGTTCGTGCCCCGGTCTGGGAGGATCCCATATGCCGCGGAGCAGCTGGGCCCGTGAGCCATGGCCGCTGGGCCTGCGCATCCGGAGCCTGTGCTCCGCAACGGGAGAGGCCACAACAGTGAGAGGTCCGCATACCGCAAAAAAAAAAAAAAAAAAAAAAAAAAAAAAAAAAAAAAAGAAATAGATAGTTCTAAAATAATAGTTGGAGATCAATACCTTGCTTTCAATAATGGAAAACACATCTAGACAGAAGATCAGTAGAGAAGTAGGGGGACTGAATGACACATTTAACCAACTAAACCTAACAGCCGTATATAGATCACTCCACTCAACAACAGCAGAATACACATTTTTCTCAAGTACACATGGAACACTCTCCGGGAAAGACCATATTTTAGGCCACAATACAAGTACCAATACATTTTTAAGAAATTGAAATCATACAAAGTATCTTCTTTAGCCACAGTGAAATGAAGGTAGAAATCAATAACAGAACCATTGATAGCCATTTCCCATCATGCCTGCCACACATGATATAAAGCAATGAAGGGAAAAACATAATTTACCACTTAGAAAAGTGGGAAAGAGGACATACCATTGACCCAGAGTGTGTGCTGTTTCCCGTTGTCAGGGATAGAAATAAATTAGCATCATTTATTCATTAGTGTGTAAATTTCTTGGTCAATCATTGGGCAGCCAGTGTTTCTGCCTGATGGGAAGATTTCCTATACTCAGTGTTGAGTGGAGCCAACCTTGAAAGGGACATTTTAAAGGATTATACTGTGATGGGCTTCGCAGTACCCTTCCTCCTATGCCAGTATTTAGGCTGGGGTATTTCCATGGAGTGTGTACAATCGTAGGCCCCAGTTCACCAGAATTTAGTTTGACTCGTTTTGTTAATACATTCCCTCAGTACTTTGTCTTTTGTATCCTTTTGCATTTACTTCATTCTTTATTATCACTGCAAAACAACTTTGTTTCCTGTTCAGATGCCAAAAAGTGGATATCAATACCTCCTGAGTTTTACACATCACAGATCAGTTTTGGATATCAGGGACAGAGACAACAGCTATTTCCAATAACTTTGAGACATACTTTGAACATGTGATTAACATGTTGAGTGTTGAAATGTGTGTCGAGCTCATTATACGTGCTCTAAAAGGTTTCAAACTGCAAATATTTAAAACTCTCTATCTTTGAATAGTTTTCCTGTGCTGTCCCTTTGTGTCAGACTGTTAATGTGCAGTCTGGCACCTTCAAATAATGTGCCTTTGTAACCAATTACTTACATGTTGTTTTATCCACAGAGAATCTTTTTTTAAAAAATAAATTTATTTATTATTTATTTTTGGCCATGTTGGGTCTTTGTTGCTGCACAAAGGCTGTCTCTAGTTGGGGCGAGTGGGGGCTACTCTTTGTTGTGGTGTGCGGGCTCCTCATTGCTGTGGCTTCTCTTGTTGCGGAGCACGGGCTCTAGGCGCTGGGGCTTCAGGAGTTGTGGCACGCGGGCTTCAGTAGTTGTGGCTCATGGGCCCTAGAGCACAGGCTCAGTAGTTGTGGCACATGGGCTTAGTTGCTCCGCAGCATGTGGGATCTTCCCGGACTAGAGCTCGAACCCATGTCCCCTGCAGTGGCAGGCGGATTCCCAACCACTGTGCCACCAGGGAAGTCCCCACACAGAGAATCTTAAGGTCAAAACATACAACTCGATTAACTACACTTCCTCCTGTTCACATTTCCCTCATCTTTTCTTCATCTTCTGTCTATGTTTCCTTGGCCCTGTTTATATTAAGTGCTTTTGCCATTATATTTGATTGTCTGTATTCCGGTGAGTTACCACAATGCTTTATGAGACACGCTAGGATATAAATGCATTTAAGTAATATGTATATATATATATATATATGTATGTATATATATATATATATATATATATATATATATACACATATATATGTAGTTTGCTTGAGTGCAGTGTTTTTTGTTTTCTGTACTGAATTCATTAGCATGGGTCAGTATAATATTTAGCATAGGTCGATATGTAATTTGTAAACTAATAAAGTCTTAAAAGTGAGGAAATAAGTCTTTCAAATTTAATTATTTATTTTAAAGAGCAGAATAGCATACATAAACAGGTGCCTAATGAAAACTTGTATTCTAATTTGGAACTCTCATGAACACCTATTTTTTTGTTCTCCTAATGGTATGATAGTAGGCCATTTGATTATTTTTATTTTTATGGCTTTAACTTTAGAACAATGAAATATTCGTAAATTTTAGAAAGTATTTTTCTTTATTTGATGGGGTTGGGATACTGGAGAAATGAAAGGTCAAACACCTATTGAGGAATCCATACTTGTCTATATAGTGTGTACTTTTATTTCAATAACTGATTTAAAATTCCTAAAAGGATGCTATAATAAGTTATTATGCCATTTTACAGACTGAATTAAGTGAATTTCAGGGAGGTATGAAACTTGCCTAAGGCTATCCAGCTGCCAAGTGGTAGAAGTGAGAATTAAATCCAGGTATACCTATCGCCAAAGTTTCTGCTCATCTCTTTACGTCATCCACTTTTAATAGCCAATGCTTTTCTGCTTACAAATATGACTGAGGTTTCCAGACAGTCAACATTGCTTTTTAATCAGATAGAAAAATTACTGTTGCTTCTCTAAAGACATATTCCTTTTCCATTAAGTGACTTTAGTTGTTCAGATAATACTTCCAGACAGTAGTCATCATACAGTTGGAGACTAAGAACAGAACTCAGGGATGTGTCTAGCAGTCAGTAAAGACCAACTGGGCTCACTGATGGTACCTACGGTCATTTCCTCTAGACTAACATAATCTTATTAATAAGACCCTAATAATTCACAGTACTGCCCTTGCCTGATTGTTTGTTCTTCTCCCTCTATCACTCTCTCCTTCCCCATATTATTATTATTTTTGACAATTTTTGGTGAATTAAATTCAGGGATTAGTATTCAGGAGCGCTAGTCACAAAAGCAGAGAATCTTAGCTCACACCAAAGGAAGAAAATAGAGAAAAAGTATAAATTATATGAATACACACATATCACACATGTACCAAATATATGTTGCACTTCTCCAAAATCTATTCGGTATCTGCACATTTATTGTATATTAGCAGTAAGACAAGAAATGAGCGTAACGCTCTGTTTACAAGATACAGAAAACAGACCCAAATATGGAAATTACTAGCAATGAGAATGGGGAAGAAAGACTACAACAAGGAATGTAGATGATATTTTTGTTTCTTAGCAATGATGCCAAATATTGAACTTTCAACTTGAGACAAGGAGGCCATAAAAAGTTGTATTAGTTTCCTAGAGCTGCCATGACAAAGTACCAGAGACTGAGGAGGTTAAACAACAGAAATTTACTCACTCACGGGTGTAGAGGCTAGAAATCTGAGATAAGGTGTCAACAGGATTGATTTCTTCTGAGGTACCTCTTCTTGGTTTGTAGATGCCATGTTTTCCTTTTGTCTTCACATGGCCTTCTCTCTGTGCATGTCTGTGTCCTAATATTTTCTTTTTATAAGGACACCAGTCATATTGAATTAGAGCCCACCCATTTGACCTCATTTGACCTCAGTTACCTATTTAAGGGCCTTATCTCCAAATACAGTCAGATTACGAGGTATTGGGGGTTAAGACTTCCACATATGAACTTGAGCAGGACACAGTTCAGGTGATAATAGAAGATAAGAGTAATTTAAGCAAGTAAGTAACTATTGTTTACAGTGAGTTGCTTAAGGATATGAATTTACTCAAGAAAAACAAGAAGAAATTACATAACACTGCGTGTTATACAAAGATATTAAATTAATCATCATAACATCCTGTGAGATGGGCATTAAATTAGACTAAGCAAGAGTAAGCAACTTATCCAGAATTGTATAGTTGGTACTTTCCAGAATTTAACCCAGGTATTTTCCCAGTTCCATTCTACGTTATATATTCATTTCATTATTTGAAATGAATTTTGAGTCTTCATTTTGCTTAGTTCCTGAAGTTATATGGGGATAGAATGGAGTTGGATATTTTCAGTGACAGTCACACATGGGGAAGGAAATTGAGTCCAGAAGCTTCAGCAATGTTTCCATGGAGAACACTAACAACAGAACCAGAAACACCGTTATCCTTTTGGTTCAGTGATCTTTCCTAAAGCACTACAAGAATCAATTTTAAGAAGCCCAATGTTTTCCAAACTTTCACCAATGGGCTCTGTAGGGTCCTCTAACAATATCTAAGAGACTAACTAGTTTCACATTCCAAGCCACTTAAGACAAGGAGTTCTGATTGTTCTCTGTGAGGAAATCAAGTGACAATCATAGCTGGTAATTTAGGAGAGTTTCTTCAGGGCCCAGGCAAAACCTAATACACAAGTAATAATCATTGTTAAGTGCATCTTTGACAAGGATTCATCAAGTATCAAAGAGGTCTATAAATTGGGAGAAATTATGATCAAAGACAAACATAGACCACAGATATTTAATTAATGCTCAATTATTTATGAGTTTAACTTTGGTTAACCTCATTTTCCTTCTTCTAGACAATTTCCAATTCGTCTCCACAAAGAGACCAGAATACTTACCTTCCAAAACAAGATTTATTGTGTTCCTTTAATTCAAAGCATACAGTGACTTCTACTTTCACTCCACCAAGTTTTGCTAGGAGAGAAAAGGAGACATTATATTTTGTCTTGAATTACATATGCCACCATACTTGACTTAGCCCATCCTACTGGAAGCACTTTGACGCAGATTCTACAGTGTTGTCTTACATCCTCTACGGAATCAAGCCAAGGGAATCACACATAGTTACAGCTGGAAAAACGTTTGTTCTGGGTTGATACTTTTAGCCTTTACCACCAAGACTTTATCACCAGGATCTATCTTTACAGTCTCTGAACAGGAGACCTTCTTGCCTTCCATTTTTATATTGACAAGGAAGGTAAAGGGAAGAACTGAGAAGTACCCAAAGTCAGCTAGCAGCCAGCACAGATAAATCATCTGTGGAGATATTGTTTCTTTCAAAAGATATAAACATGAGAGGAAGTCCTAGTGTTTGAAACAATTGTGCATCATAAAATTCCATGAAAACCTAGAAATCCAGATGCAGATCAGTAACATATTGGCTAAATAAGCTGTTATGTTCATGCAATGGACAAGTGTACAGACATTAAGAAGAACGAGATACTCATTTCTATGAGATTCTCTTTTCACTGAACTCATCAGTGCTGCAAAAACAATGTTACATAATACTTTTTCTTTAACATTATATCAGGCATCCTCATCTTGTCCTGCGTTTATTGCCAGTGTTACTAAAGTTTATCATTTACCTCTTTCTCTTTTAGACATATAATTTCTTCTTATTTTGGAAGCATTCATCAATCCCTATTTTACTCTTTCTTTTAAATTACAAATGAATATTGAATTTTATAAACTATCTTTTGGGGGATATTTCAAGTGATTGTATAGTATTGCTCTCCTTGGACCTTGTTATATGGTAAATTATATTTTGTTATTTTATATATGCTATTTATTATATTTCATATTATGTTTACTAATTACATTTATTATATTATAATTACATTATAATTAAGGTAGCATTTTGTTTTAGATAGACAAAACAACCAGTGGAATAGGAAGCATCTTAAAATTAGATGCAAGAGCATAAGGGAATTGAGATTAAACTAAAATTCACATTTTGGATCAGTAGGAAAAATTATTCAACAAATGTGGGAAAATATGGCTATCATTACTAAATTCTAGATACAGCAAGTAGTCAAAAGTTAAAAAATAATGAAACTGTAAAAGTATCAGAAACCTGGGAGACATGAAATAAAGTATTCATGAGGAATACCTTTCTAAGATACAAAGAAAAAAGGATACATTTAATTATATAAGAAATAAAATTTGCCTCATGGCAAAATGCACTACAAAGGTCAGAAAACAAGCAAAAGAAATTGGGAAATATATTAAGAAATGGGTATGCTTTCTTTACAACTTTTGAGAGAAGCACGTGTTTCTTTTTCCTTTAACCTGTTATGGGGGTATTAATCTATAATGTAAGTGCATGATTCCTTTCCTTTAACATGTAATGTGAGATTTAATCCATATTGTAAGTGCATGGTTCCTTTCCTTTCATCTGTAACGTGAGTGTCAACATGGGGCAGTGTTTCCAAGCACAGACTTTGGATGTTCCTGTACTGGTCCCATCACTGACGATCCACAAAACTTACAAATGTTGCTTCACTTTCCTGGGGGTTAGAGTCTTAGCTAAGAAATGGAAGCAAAATAGAATTTTCCCACAGGGATGATAGAAGGTTTAAAGGAGTAAATATGTGAGTGACTTAGCACAGTGACTAGTACAAGAGAGATCAATATAAGTACTTATCAATTTTTTAAAGAGACAGATGAAAGAAAGAAAATGTGGTGTTTTCAATCTATTGATATATATTCTTGACATTAAACTACCTTTTCATTCATTGGATGACCTAACTTGCTCATGCTTTTTCTTACTCTAGTGAACTTGGGTAGCTAATATCATACTTTAAAATTTTTGCTTTTATATTTACAAGTAAATTTGACCTGTAAATTTCTTTTTCCTTACAGTCCTAATCTATTTTCAGTATTAGGATTATATAGACTTCATAAGATGAATAAAGAAGCATTCTTCCTTCGCTATCTCTAGAAGTTTTTCTTTGTTAATATTGATGTTATCTGCTTAATAGAAGTTTGATAGAATTCACCTCCCAAATGATCTGGCTGGGTCTGGTATTTTCTTGGTGAAAGATTGTAAACTATTGACTTCATTCCTTTACTGGTGAAAGAACTGCAGCTATAGATTTCCTCTTGTGTCAGTTTTGGTAAACTTTAGGAGCTAGGAAATTGTCCACTTTACAGAAATGTTCAAATTTACTGGCATTTTATATATTCTCTGTTTGTACTCTCTGCTATAACATTGTCCTGATTCTTTCTGTATATTATTTACTTATGTTTTTGTTTTGCTTAATCAAAGTGTGTTTTTTAAATCTTTTCAAAGAATATTCTTTTGACTTACTAAATCACTTCAATTTATACTTTTTTCTGTTTTATTAAGTTCTGCTCATATCTTTATTTTCTATTTTTTCTATGTTCTCAGGGTTTATTGTTTTACTCTTCGGATGTCAATTAAAACACTTGGTTATTAATTTTAAGAAATCTTTTTAGTTATAAATAGTTGAACTTTTTGAAGATTCCAGCTTAGTTGTAAGTATCTAAGGGTCAGCTCGTCCACATTGTTGCTAGCCTAAGGCTAAGTTCACCCTACCGCAAGGTATATATTGACATTTTTTCCCCTCGACTTTCTGTGTTTTGCTACTTCTCACTTTTCTTTGGAGAGAAGCCCTTTGAAATACCCTTAACTTATTTTACAGCCAATAAGTCTTTAAAATAATGTGTATTTTTAAAAGATAAATCTACTTATATAATTAGGCAGGGCTTCCCTGGTGGCGCAGTGGTTGAGAGTCCGCCTGCCGATGCAGGGGACACGGGTTCGTGCCCCGGTCCGGGAAGATCCCACATGCCGCGGAGCGGCTGGGCCCGTGAGCCATGGCTGCTGAGCCTGCGTGTCCGGAGCCTGTGCTCCGCAACGGGAGAGGCCACAACAGTGAGAGGCCCACACACCACAAAAAAAAAAAAAAAAAAAAAAAAGGCAGAAAATCTGACCTGCCATATTTTTAAAAACAGCATAAATTCACTCTTCTCCATGATTAATCTGCTGTATTACACAACCTTCGAGTTTTTAGCTTTATCAATGACATGTACTTGAAAAATGTTTTAGAGATCCTACCCAGTCTTTTAAAACATCCTTGTTCCTTGTTTCAGTTCTAGTTTTATGTATATTTTCTGCCTTGCACCTGATTATTCCAACATCTGATGGATGGCCTTGGGAAATCTAATTCTGCCATTGATTGGTTTTTGCTGATTCTCTCCACTTCTAGCTGATTTCTTCATTATTGTGTAAATTTAGATCATGAGCTCATGTTTACCTAAACTTTATCTGTGGGAATGCTATAGGCCTGTGTTGAAGGTCTACCACTCCAGAAAGGGTTTAGTTTTGTGTTTGGAATACCACCGATTTGGGAGCATTTTAAGTTAATTTCTTAGCTTCTGTTTGCAAGACCGCACAAAAATTTGCAACCCAAACACTGGGAACACGGATTTGGGGTTCAGAATTCTGAACATTTCCTACCTGTTTCCTACCCAGAGCAGAGGCCAAGAGAATTTGGTCTTAGTCTCCCTTTGCCAGCAGATATGTTTTCTCCTGGCACACCCTTTCATTGAAGGTGAAGCTAGGGATAGATAGGTTTAGTTCTAACTTCCCATCTAGTAGGGATGGAGTTTTACTTCCTGCCTCTCACGTGGTTATGGCCATTTAAAAACAAGTCTCTATGTCAGGTGTGTCATTAAACCATGGCCTGTATTACAAATCCAGACAGATGCCTATTTTTATGGCCTATGAGCTATGAATAATTTTCACATTTAACTGGTAACGTTTTAAATGGTTACATAAGTACCTAAATAATATCCTCAATTTTGCTCTTTGGTCTACAAAGCCTAAAATATTTGCCACTTGGCTCCATAAAAACAGGATTTCCAGCTTCTGTTCTAAGCTATCAAGATCTTCAATCCACTCCTAATATAGCTATAACTCTCACACATGTACCACCCTTCTTTCATGGGTCCTGGAAATTTCTACTGCATACTTCAAAAATCAACCACGCACTTAAAAATAAGTTGTGTACATTTAACCTAGCATACCTAACCCTTTTCCTTTAGGAGAGTTTTTCAAGTAATCTTGCCCACCGTATTCTTTAGAGCTTCATTAATAATGGCAAAAAAACTAAAACAACTTAACATTCAACAAATGGGAATTGTTCATAACAATTATAGAAGCACATACAGTAGAAAACTATACACTGTTATTGAAACAGTGAGACATAACTAGTTTTATTCTTAGAGAACTATGTTTATTTGGGTCCCTTTTGTTTAAATAAGTATATTTCTGTGTATGTATGTATATAGTCATGTATTTATATACACATACATTATTTGTATGATATAGTTATATAAACGTATGAAATACCTACCTATACACATACCTTGGATTTATATTTGTATACATACACAGGAATATAATTACATATATTATATAGTTATATACATTGAACTGAAAAATGGTAGTATACATATATATCGTGTATAAATGTGTGTCATCTATGTGCATGTGTAGAAAAGCAGGTTGAGAGATATGGAAGCATGAGTTAGACAGGGTTCACGATTATAAAAGTACTTATGTGTAGATAGTGAGGTTAAGGCCCATTTGATTGAAAATATTGCATATTTTTAATCAATTGTTATGATGAACAGATTCCTATGCAAATAAAATTATAAATAGCTATACATACTTGTATGTGTAATGTTTAATTAAAATATATATAGTATTATAGATGTATTATATTTATATTACATAATATAATTGTCTTATACTCATACATTATGTATTGTGTTATATAGAATATATTAACTATAGTGTATTATATCAGATAATAATAATTATATATTTATAATATATATAAATATATATTTATAATTTATATATTATGATATAGTTGTTTTATAATCAATATTACAGGATATATCATATTAATATTATGAACATACTAACCATATAAATATACTTCATTACCCATATATTTTGTATATAATATATGCTAGGCAAAAATATATATTAATATAATACATAATTGTTATACATTAATATAAATATTAGTATATTAAATTTATATATCCATATAATATTTAATATTGGTATATTTATATTATATTTAATATATACATAGCTAATGCTCTTTAAAGCCATCTGCTACAAGTAGAATAAGACCAGGAGTATGGCCAAAGCTAATTCTAAAAATATTAGATTACTTATATTCATTTATATGTCATTTTCCTGGAATCTGCATCTGGCTATTAGAGAGGACACACAGCAAAATCAACAAAAAGTGCCCAGGAGGACATAGGATCCTTTATTTATCGGAACCTCAAAGGAAACACAGTGCTATCCAGTCCCCCATCAAAGAGCCAAGAGCAAACCTTGAAGCACCCAGTAAAAGCCCATTCAAACAAAAAAGCTTTCCCACTTAAACTGGAAAAAGTTAAGTTCCCAAGAGACCCCCTACATCAACCACCGAAGCTCATTTGGTAGTAAAAACAATAACGTTCACCGAACAACAAGAAACCCCAAACATTAGTTGTTTTAGCACAAACACAAAAAAGCAGCTAATTAGTGTCTCCTGTTTGAAAGAAGGGGGTGGGAAGTGGGCAGAAGACCTGATAGGAAAGATAAAAAGAAAAGGAAAAGGAAAATAAGTTTCCAGTTTGACACTCAAGCTGTCTTCTGCATCCATTTCGTCAAGACCACCAAGTCAATGTGGAGGCTTTTTCCTCCTTCCCTTTCTTTTCATGAGACTGATCACAACCAGCACTGCAGAGTCCATCGAATTAAGGAATGCTGTTGCCTACATGTGTGAATGAGCTGTGAGTAAAGTACTGAAGTAGAGGACACCTAAAGTGAAACGTCTTCATGAATGTCCACGTGGCTGAGCAGGAAGTTAACCTTTCATAGATGTGCTAAAGAAGAAGAGTTGGCTTTTATTTTATTTACTTTTCCCTGGACTGTGTTGAATGAGTATCATCTACAAGTTTAGGCTACTTTTTGCTGAGGATTAATGCACTGGGAGAGCTGAGAGAAAACTGAACAGTAGAGCTGTCTTTTTCTTGACCAGTTCACCTTACTTTCCCAAACTCTAAGTCTTTCCCTAATTCTTTCTCCTTTTTAGTGTAGTAAAATGAACAGAACACAAAATTCACCATTTTGATCATTTTACAATCCACTGTACCATTCAGTGGAATTTAGTACTGTCCCAATGTTGTGCAACAATCACCACTGTCCAGCTGCAAAACATTTTCATCACCCCAAGAGGAAACCTACACCCATTTTAAGGACTCATTCCCTATTTCCCTCTGTTCCAAACCCCTGGTAACCACTAATGTATAATATTTGCCATGTGTATGGATCTGCAACTGCTGGACATTTCGCATAAATGGAACCATACCATATGTAGCCTTTCGTGCCTGATGATAAGTTGTGCAGTGGTGGGAAAAACTAAAATGCGATGTACTGTATGATGTATGTTTTACTGAAGTGGCTTGGTCAGATTATAATGATTTATGATAAAATCACGTAAAGCAAGCATCACAATTCTCCAGGAATGTTCTGAAGAATGCTAATGTTAATTATGAATATGTGAATCCCAAATCTTTCATTTGTATTGACCTTATCTCATTAATTCTTCTCCCAACACTGCTATAACTAGAGTTGAGTTCTAAAATATACCTTCCTCTTTTCCCATAGAAATTGTCCCACAATTTCAAAAAGTTCTCAAAGGTGAAAAAGTGCACACGACACTTATCACGTTTGCAAATGCCAATGGAAATGCTAAGCTAACGCTGTCCAAAATGCAATATTCTTCTGTGAGAGCACCCAACTTTAAACAAATACACATATTCTAAATACAGCTTAGATCTGTGACATGTTTTGGTCACTGAAGTATGAGCAGACATGATGGCCTTAAATGAGCAGAAGAGGCCTTAAATGGGCTTGTGCGGTTGGGCTCACCTCTTATGTTTCAGTGAACTTTTTGAGAAGACAGGGCCTGGGAGCTGAGGCCTCACAGTTGGGCTCCAGAGGAAGATGTGTGTGAGAGACCTCAAACTGACCCAGGACACGGAGCAAAACCAGCCATCTAGAGGTCTAAAAGAGAGCCACTGCAGCTAGCCCATAGGTCCAAGAAAAATAAATTCTTGTTTATGTAACTGAGTTTGGGGTGATTTGTTCCAAAGCATTATCACAGCAAGAGCTGACTAACACAACATCCTCCAAATCATTGCTATGTAAATGGATGCCACCATGCCTACATTTAAGGCAACTGTGTCCTCAAATTGTGAGAAATCTTGAACTCTTGGTGCCTCTCCAACACAATGTACATGGCTAAATTTCCACAAATAAGTTCACTAATATGCCACAAAGATCTCCCTAAACTTGTATTAAATGTAATGCAAAGTTCTTTCTTTTCATTTTCTGCTTCTACATAGTTAAAATGCTGTTTATCAATGGAAAACGGTTCTTGCCGTTTGGCTTCTGTCGTTAGAGTCTTTTGAAGTCTTTGGCTTTTCAGCTCCTAGGCTGTAACATTTGAATCAGCAAATGCCCCAAGGAGAAAAGCTGCACCAAATGTGAAGCTTGCGTCGGTGTTTCCCTTCTCTCCAGAACTTGGCCCACATGTCTTGGTGTCTCTCTAACATTCAGATGCCAGCGAACAGAAGTTTTCCTACTCTATCCAGCTTTTCTAAAATTTCTTTAGACTTCGCCTGATCTTATGTTGTTATTCAACTATCATCTCAATTACCCCTAGGAAGAAAATTTACAATTTTTAGAGAAAACGGAATCCTGGTACACTGTTGGTAGGAATGTAAACTGGTGCAGCCTCTGTGGACAAAAGTATGGAGAGTTCTCAAAAACTAAAAATAGAACTACCATATGACCTAACAACTCCACTCCTGGGTATAAATCCAAAAAGAACAAAAACACGTGTTTTCAAAAACATGTATTTGAAAAGATACATGCACCCCAATGTTCGGAGCATCAGTGTTTACAATTACCAAGATATGGAAGCAACCTAAGTGTCATCAAGTGATGAATGGATAAAGAAGATGCGGTACATATCACCAATGGCATACTACTCAGCCTTAAAAAAGAAAGAAATGTTGCCATTTGCAGCAACATAGATGGACTTGGAGGACATTGTGGTAAGTGAAATAAGTCAAACAAAAACAAACACCGTAGGATATCACCTATATATGGAATCTAAAAAATACAGCAATCTACCGAATATAACAAAAAGAAGGGGAGTCACAGATATAGAGAACAAACTAATGGTTGCCAGTGCCGAGGGGGAGGAGGGGGCAATACGGGGTGGAGAAGTGAGAGATGTAAACTAGTGGGTGTACGATAGGCTCAAACATGTATTGTACAACACAGGGAATAGAGCCAATATTTTGTAATAACTGTAAATGTAAAGTATCCTTTAAAAAGTATAAAAAATTTTTTAAAACAGAAATCATACTGAAAATTGGAAACAATTTAAATGTCCATCAACAGGAAAATGCACATATAAATTATTGTATTTCCCTACACGGGGATCCTACATAGTGAGGAAAGTACATGAACTAGCCAGATCTTTACGGGTCAGCATGGATGAACCTAGCAAAGATAACACTAAAAAAAGCAAGTAAGAAGAGAAAACATAGCAGAATACTCTATGAGGTTTAAGAACACTTAAAAATGTAGCCTAAGTAGAAAGACATCCATGCAGTGATGGAGACCAAGTTCAGAAGAGTGGTCACCCAGGGTCAGCTGGGGAGTGGCTGTGTTTGGGAAAGTGGTCACAGCAGGCTCTTCAACAGGAATGGTCATGTTTCAGTTCACACGCTGGCTGGAGGACGGAGGAGTGTCTGCAATGCTATAATGTGAGCACGCTGCATGTGAAAGCCATTGCTGACCACATCTAGGGGATCTGATACGCGGGAGCTGGTAGTGGGTGGAGGCATCCAGAAGGTGGTGGTAGAAGAGGAACGTTGTATGCATAACGCCTAAGGCCTGACCAGAGGACGACCACTGTTCTAGAAACTGGACACAAATCCAACTTCTACGGCCAATGTTAAAAGACAAACTGAGGCATGTTTAAAAGAAGACTTTACGTGAGCAAAACTAGATTCAATTCAGGCACCGCCAAAGCGGAAGTGGTGAGGAGCGCTCCAGCCACAGGAGCTGCAGAGATTTTTAGTTTCAAAGGGCAGAAGCAAAGCAAGGAAGTGACTGACTTGCTATCGCTTTAAAGCCTAGTTGGTGGTTTGTGACTGGTTGTCCTCAGCGGTGTGCGTCACCCTGAGGCGTTGACAGGCTTAGATTTCGGTTGCTTTACGTAGGCGGCCGCATCACTAGAGCCACCGCAGGCTAACGGCCTCCTTGCAGGGTTCATTTACTAACACCAGTTGTCTGAGTCCTTACTCTTACTCGGTCACTTCACTTCCTACGCCTCACTTTCTCTTCTGTAAAGTGGATATTCAGTAGTAAATCCTCTGTGGAGTTGTCAGTACAAAACAAAGTGATTATTAGTAACCACGATCATGTCCTGAATGCATGGAACACGTCACCATTTGCCAACTACCGTGTCAAGTTAGCACAAACGACAGAAATTAAGAGCTCTCCGCATAAATTCACACACCCGTGCACCAGGTAAGGGACCACAGGCAGACGTTCACTCAGCCTTTCGTGTGTCCCTCACGGAATACACGCTCTCTCCTGGGCGGGGGGAGCACAGACACTTACGGGAGTTTACTTTTCAAACGCGTTGATACAACCAGGTCTCACTTTTGTTTGGATGAGTCAGCAAACGCTTTTTGGAAGCCCCAAAGTCTCCACACCTCCAACGTTTCGCGCTGCCTTAGTCTCAGAGCTCAAGCCCCTACTCTTCAGGCCGCGTCACCATGGGAGACAGGGCTGCATGCGGACGCGACGCACGGCGAGCGTGCTGACGTCCTCGAGCCCCGCCCCCACGGTCCCGCCCGCTGACTTAAACGGCAGCCCCGCGGCGTGGAGGGCGTAGATGCGTGCGCCAACACCAGGCCCTGCGGGGTGTCCGGAGCTCGGCATGGGGGGGGGTTGGCGTAGCTGAGGCCCGTGGCCCTATGTCTTCTGGCTGCGACGCTGGTCCTGCGCACGCTGCGGGGCCGCAGCCGCCGGGCGGTGGGCGCCCGAGGGGCCAGGAGGCGAGCCGGGGCCCCCAGGCGGGTGTGGGCCTCGTGTCCGCAGCCAGCGTCCCCGAGGCCGCGCTCGGGCCATGATCCCTTGGTGAAGCTGCGCCGGGACGGCGTGGCCGATATCTTTCCGCGCTCTGAGGACCTGTGCGCGCTGCAGGCAGGACTCGGTGCCTCTGCCCTCCGTGCGCGCTTCCCTACAGGAGGGCCTGCTGGACTTAAGGCCGACCGCCTCCGCGGGGTGCACTGGGCGCCGCTCCTGAGCACCCGCTGCCCCTGATCTGTATCCAGAGCTTCTTCCAGCCACGGCTTGTCGAGACAGGTTTGTACTTCCCGCTTCCAGGGCCCCTCGTGTGGGCGCTGAGAAGCGGGGTTTTAAATGGTGCAAGGTGGAGGGTGGGCACTAGAACCAGCGCCCAGTGACCGGGTGTGCGTGCACTAGACGGGGCGTGCGGCCTAGGACTCCTGCCAGCTCTGTGACCCCGGCCGAGTGCCTTAAGGCTTCAAGGTCTCAGTGTTCTCATGTGTAGCGTGGGCTTAACAGGACCCAGTCTCTGTGGCGGTTACAAGGATGCACTGTGTTAATGCTTCTAGACTGTACAAAGTAGAACACTTAGCACAGTTTGGAGCATCGTTAATTGTTGCACAGATGTTACCTGGTCTGTTGAATGACTTTGCCTGGTACACACCAAAGCGATTAGGAAATGGATATATCCCAGCTTCATTTCCTTTCCATTAGAACAGGGCTCAGGAAAGAAAAAATCTGTTTTTCAGTAGTCGTATCATATAGTGGAAAGAGCACTGGTGTGAAGGCAGCCTAGGGTTTGAATTCCAGGGCTTATGCTGTCTGTGGCCTGGGCAGGTTTCTTTTGCACTACAATCCCCACACTTGTAAAATGACATTAATAACCACTCTTTCTGTGGGTTCTTAGAATTAATTAAGCAGGTTATGTGTGTAAAGTAGCCTGGCACTTGAATGAGTTGTCAGAACCAAGGGCTGCTGGAGACGATGCTTCTGCCCTAGGTAATCTTCCCTTCTACTGGGCGGCAGGTAAACACAAGCACAGTAGTCAGTGCTCTGGAAGAAGTGAGTTCTGGTGCTACAGAGCACAGAATCTTGGAAGGGAAAGTTCAGGGTAGGATTTTTGGAGGAGGTGCCATCCTTTCTAAGGATATGAGAAGCTCCTGGGGTGGCAGGAGAGCAGTGTGTGTTGAAGTTTGAGAAATATAAGAAAATATGGCAAAACTACTGTACAGGACTGGAACTCAGGGTTTGGGAAAGAAATGAGAGTTGATACTGGAAACTTAGTGGGGCCCAAGAGAAGGGGGCCTTGTTTGTCCTGTCAGAAGTTTGGATGTTTATCCTGAAGGCTGTGGGAAACACCAAAGAACAGTGAGATGAACTTGTGGTTTAGAGGCTCACTCGGACCTCCATGTGGGAGGCAGTTGATTTGGTGCAGGGTGAATTGTAATCTGAGGGTCCCACTGAAGTTATGAAAGGTGGGACTGGGTTTTGCAGATCTGAGAGAGAATGGGTAGGGCCTGGTGACCGTTAGAAAAGGGAGGGCAGCAAGCGTGGGTGACAGTTTACAGCTGCATCTTTTTGAGAGGTACAGAGCCCATTAGGAAGGGATTGGGGGTGGTGAGAGGATCTTACTTCATCTTCAGTGCTTTAGAGGGGCCTGGTAGACGGGTCTGGACCCAAGGTACAGATCTGGGCTTTTTGGGAGGACAGGTGTTTGAAGGCATGGTAGAGACTTAGGTTATCCACAAGAAGATCCAAAGAATCATAGGTCTGAGAGATTTTTAAGTGGGTATATTTGAGGCTGTTTATAAGCTGTGAGAAAGCAGCCAGCAGAGGAAGGGTGTAAAGATCTAGGACAGGAAATGATTGTTCATTTGATTTTGAAAAGCTGAATACTTATCGTGTGCCTGGCCCTTTTCTAGGATCTGGGGTTCACACCATCTGTTATCTCTTCTGCAAGGATAGTTCAACTCCTCCCCTGGTGAAGAGAAGTCAGATTATTCTTTGCGTCCCATTCAGGTATAAGAACTGTTCTGTACCTCTGAAGGGACTTGACTTAACCAGAGTAATAAGTTAGAAATCAAAAGAAATTAGAGCTGGAAGGGACCTTAAAGGCCACTGTACTGAATTTTGCCTGATATTTGACATTGAATGTAAGAAAAATTTATTGTAGAGCCCATTCTCTTCAGAGTTCCTTCACTGAACTTTCTTTATGTCTTGCATCCAGTGGGTCTAGCTTGTAAATTTTGGCCTCCTCCTAAATTTGCTTCTTCATCCATATTACATTTTGCCCAGACTATGGCAGAAACACCTGGGTGGTTTCACGGCCCCTGGGTTCAGTTCCTCTAAGTTCATCTGCCTCCTCGGGTTAAGTGATCTTCTAACAGAAAAAGATGTGCTTAAAATAATGCTGCTAATAGCTTGCCCACACAGAGTTAGTGCATACTAGCCGCCCAGCGTGTACTCTGCACGGAGGCGTGTAATATGAACTGTGCTCGGCCAAGCCTTATAGGGCTCTTTGCCCTGAGGAAGGGGAGCTTTTTGTGATCACTCCCTTTATCTAGTCGGTCCTTCAGCAGCGGGGAGCCTTTTTCTAATCAGCAGAGAGCCTTTTTCTTAGCTAGTGGTAGCCCCAAGTCTCACCACCTGTGGGATACAAGCCATGCTCTCTCCCAGGCTTGCTTGGACCAACATCTCTATTTTCATTTCTGTCTCTTCTCACACTTGGACCCCTGGCCTTTAGTCATCCCCACCTGCAGCATTTACAGTGCCCAGCAGGAGTCAGGCTTGAGTGTCTTTTCACACATGTTCCCTCTGCAGCTAATGCACCTCCTACTCCACCTCTGCATAGCCTCATCTTTCCAGACTGTACTTCAGGGTTATCATGAAGCCGTCACTTAGATATAACTTTTTGCCTCCATAGGAAGCTCTGTGCATAAAGGTTACGTTTACTTATCTCATGTGATTGAAATTTTGAGTTTATAGATCTTCCTCCTTAATGAAGGCTTTAAGGGCAGGAGTCGTTTCTAATCCTTAGCCCAGAGCAGATGCTTTTGTTTTTATTTAGATACTTTTTAATGATGATAAAATGTATGGTTTAAATCACTCATTTTACAATAATTTTGCTTTAGGTTGTGACAGAAAAAGAGTTTACAGAAGTCGTGTTCCTGCGATAAGAAATAAAAATGTGACCTTTCAGTTGTGTAAAGCTCATAAATGCTGTGTATGTGCGTCGGGTGCTCTAAGGAACATGGAGCCAAGTGGGCTAGTTGTGTGAGAGAGAGACTTAACTATGTTAACAAACGTGAGCCTTCATTGTGTCCTGCCAACATTTGATAGTTGCTTTTGGGGCTAACTAAACCAGTAAAAGTTTAAACTGTTCCTCCCCATTAAAGGGATTGAATAATTGGCTTCTTTGGTGCACCTGTGTCTTGTGAATTGTCCAGTTGGGGATGGAGGTTTAGAAAGTGGGTTTCAGTCTTGTTTAAGTGTCTTCCCATCAGACTGGTCTCGTGATTTCCTACACACCATGTCTGTCTACCTTTTGTTGGTAGTGTTCAGGCCTGGATTGTCTCCTGTACCTGCTCAAACCTTGGTCCATTCTCATTTGTACCATGGAAGTTTGTCATGCTGGATACTGTCAGAATTAATCTTACTTAAGTTTGTGTTAAGCCACAAACTACATGTTTTGTATATTTTCTGTTTTCTCTGTTTGTTTATATTTTTATGGTTTCTCTTCAAGAAGTATTATGGGAAGGGAAATAGCAAGATGAAGAGCAAAAAAGTCATCATTCTCTTTCAATTGTTAGAACATCTATCTGCAATCATAATTATGATGCACCGTGGTATGTGTTAAAATAAGAAATATATGTAACGTCCCGTAGCAGCAGCAAACTCAGTGGTGTTGGTGAGGGTGTGTCATGGAAGTAATCACAAAGCAGGTGACTCTTGATTAGGGTCCTGAAAGATTAGTGTGCCTTCCCTGTGTCCAGTAGTGGTCTGGAGGGGTCAGGAAGCCTGCCTTTCAATCTGAGGGAACAGAGAGTTTGAGGTCCTCTCTCTTCTATTGCTCTAGTATACTGCATAGCAGCTAATAAAATACTGGGTTTATAGTTGACATTTAAATCGCTGATTGATCATCAAGATTGGCATGTATCATTGGAAATGAAAATCGGAGGAGTCTTATGCTTTTCAGGTTTTTCTTTTTTTTTCCTTTGTCTCAAAAGTATGTAGTACTTTACTGAGTGGTTGGGAATAAAGTTTGCAGTATTCAGTGTATTCAGTTTTCGTACCTAAATAGAATTAAACTGTTTCTGTAAACTGGAATAACACTTTGTTACTGATGAGTTTTAGGATGCATCAGTTCATCAATTACGTGTTTGGGAAGATTGTAGTTAATGATTTTAAGAATGTGGCTATAAACCTCCAATTGACTCAAGAAAAGCAAATAAGTCAAGATTGACAAATGTATAGGCTCTTCATCTTATTGTGTGTGTGTGTGTGTGTGTGTGTTTTCCTTTTAGTTACTTGTCAAGGTATAAAGAACTCTATCACTGTTAAGACAGTAAACTTCACAGGGTATAATCTGACATGGCAGGGAACAGATCACATGGTCAAGATCTTAAAGGTGATTTGATGTTTAAACTTTCATGAAAACATATGTGATTGAAGCACATTAACATATTGATACAGATGGCAGTTAATTTTTGTCTTTTCATACATGTGAGTGCAGCTTTTGTTTTGTAGAAAGAATATGACCAAATGATGATGTGAATTGCTGTTGCCTAAACTATAGTGTTGAATCCCCAGTGTTTGCACTTGAGTTTAACAACTCTGTGGTTTCCTATCTTCTTCCTGAGACACTTAATCTCAGGTCCATCCTCGTTACACAGCGTGGTAAATTAGAGAACAATTAATATCACCATTTAAAGAAGTGAGACTGAAATCTCAACCATCCTGAACATAGGAACTGAAGGGGGCTCTCAGCCGTTCAGAGAGTTATTACCAAGCCAGTCGGCTTAATGCTGTTCAGTTTTCTCCATAGCAGAGCCTTCCAGGTCCTTCTTTTGAGCTTATTTATTTTTATACACAATTCTGTATGGATACTGTACATAATACTAAATAGTTGTATTAACTGGGTTTAACTGGTGATGTATTTACATGAAGATCTAACTTCGTCTTGTTGATATCTTTTTAGGGGCTTTCCATTCATCAAAGCTCGTGATGTAGGTAATCAGTTGCTGGTGTGTAGCTATCACATTTATGATATATAGGGCTTGAATTGGGAAAGGTGGATGGTCATTCTTCTTGCTTTTTAAACTGACAGAGCCTTACATGAAGCATTTCCCTCTCTGAAATAAATCCATGTAAAACATGTTTGGTCGCTCTCCCAATGCAACTGTGTAGTTGTGTGGATTTGGCACACAACGGGCAGCCTTGTGGTGATGTCTGTAAACAAGGAAGCCTGTTTTCCAGTCCGCAAATCAGCTGTTACCCAGTGAGACGAACTTGACTGCCATTTCTGACCCCTCACATGGAGCTGTCATACTCAAGAACGTTCACATGTTTTCAAGAAACGTTGTTTGCGGGCTGTATGTACAAATTCCTGATCTGAAAGCCAATATAAAGCAACACCTCCCAAACCTCTGCTCTCTCACCAAGGCCACACACATTCCCTCGCTTATGGCCTCGTGGCAAGCGAATACTGTCAGTATCAGATTCTCCTTCCCAGTGGTCTTGGGAGACTGCATAGTTGCTCTGTGAAAGGCACCACTGCTGAGGTTGAGAGAAGAGCATCTTGGGTGTCAGTCCTGGCCTTGCGTTCCCGGAGAGAGGGGTGTGCACCTCGTTCTCCTGTTAGGGTTTTCCTAGGCTGCAGGGTTTGCTGCTTGTTGTCAACATGATGTCCTAGTGACTTGTCCTCTGCGTGGTTATATAATCCCAGCACAGCTCTTTATGATGTGTAGACTTTTATGGGGTTGTGGCCAGGTCAGTTTTAAATGTTTGGAAATGTCCTGTTGAACAACACTGCAGTGGCAGTGAAGCTTGCTGGGAGAATCGTTGCCCTAGTTTTGGCTTAAGGGTGGTGAGAAGATGAAATTTTTGATGGGTCAGTTTTAGTTGTGTGTGTGTATGTGAGTTATCTTTTAAAATTCTAATGTCTATTATTCACAGCTTAGATATGTTGACTTTCTGATTATTCATCAGTCCCTTTACTGATGTATTTTCCTCTGAAAAACTACATTTTCTTCCAGACTGTTTTTGTCTGATGGTGAAGAATAAATTTTTCATTTGCAGTATAAAGTTGATCTGAGAAGAAATGTTTACCTTGGATCTTCACTTGGCTTCTGTGAAAGAAACTTAATAAAATAATATGGGCAATTCCCATTACTAATCCTAACCACGTAAAACAGAGGTCTGTACAGTAACATAGCAAAAATAAGTTCCTGTACTTTTACTTAGTCATTGCCTGTTTTACACTAAAGAGCAGTGAGAGACATTTATAAATAATGATACCTCAGATCACTTTTGTTAAATGTCCTCTAATATTTGGATATTTGGTATCTGGCTTGTGTTGTCTTTTATACAATCTTGTCTTCTTTCTTTGCACTTTAGTGTAACAACTCTGTGGTTTCCTATCTTCTTCTTGTGACACTCAGGTCCATCAGAATTTCCTGTGACTGTGGCAGTAGAGAGTCCTTCCTCCTCAGAAATCGAAGAGGTCGATGATTCCTCAGAACGTGTTCAGGAGGAGCCAGAGAAAATCCGTTTGAAACAAGAAGCATTGCAGGTACAAAGTTATCACTTTAAAGCTATAGAGAAGATTATTTTTCAAACGGAAGGCTGATCGCAACACAGCACAGCTTGTGTGAGGGTTCTGTTTTCTCCTCCCACCTGCATTGTATCCCCTTGAATGGTTCCTTAAGCTTAGACCAAGGTGAATGGTGGACATTTGAACTCTAAGAAACGAAAATCAAAACATGTCGTTAGTAATATATTTTCCTTTCCTTAGAACCTTAGTATATTAGATTTAGGGAGAAGCTTAGTGGTCATAAGATAAGGAAATTGAGTTCTGAATGAATACAGTCAGCTGATTCAGTGCTCTTGTTTTACAGATGAGAAAATGGACAGTTCTAGTTGAACTCTCTTTTTATAAGAGGAAAATATGGCCTCATTTTAAATAAAAGTAAAGTTGAAAAAAGTTTTGATGTTGATATTCTCCTTTCCTAAAATCAAAAATATCAAGAAGCTACGTTCTATTACCAAATAAACCTGACCTCTAATGTCATTCCATACTTTTGTTTGTATGGACAGAAAAGAAAAATTGATTTTTATAAGAAATTTTTGCACCTCAAAAATAATATATTTATTTTATTTCAACTTCAATGCAGAGCTGAACACTTCTAGTAAATAAAGCAACACCATTTGGGGGGACCTTGTCTTTGTGCTACAAAGTCCATGTTTAATTTTAAAAAATTATTTAAATTTAATTATTTAAATTTAAAAATTATTTAATGTGATTTTCTTGTCATATGAAACATGAAACTTGACAGGTTTCATAACTAATTATCCCATTATTGTAGGACTATGGGAATTACTCTTTGATTTTCAAAAGAGAAAGTTAGATTTTTATTTTCTTATTTTATTTTATTTTTTTTTGCAGTACGCGGGCCTCTCATTGTTGTGGCCTCTCCCGTTGCGGAGCACAGGCTCCTGACGCGCAGGCTCAGCAGCCATGGCTCATGGGCCCAGCCGCTCGACCGCATGAGGGATCCTCCTGGACCGGGGCACGAACCCGTGTCCCCTGCATCGGCAGGCAGACTCTCAACCACTGTGCCACCAGGGAAGCCCGATTTTTATTTTTTTAATGAAAATTAATGATAATATAGAGAAATTTTAAGAAGAGAACTTAGAAAATTATGATTTAGAGCAGGAGAAATCTTTAGTTCATGTAGAGTTACCCCCTTTCGTTTTATAAATGAGCACCTACAATTTGTAGCACGTAAGTGGTTTATTAGTAAATGGCAGAGTACGACAAGACCCTAGAGCATGTAACCCGCATTCCTTGTCATTTTAGATGTGGTGTATTCATTTCCTTCACGAGTAGACCAGGAGATTGTATTTCTAAAAGCAGTGATAGACACTGGGGAAGACCAAGAAGTTTAAACACTGGGACCACAGAATAGCAGATTCAGAATGCATGAGAACCCTTTTAGCTCTTCTCCATTTTGACAAGACACAAAAATGATGGTATCAAAGTATTTAAGTATATAAGCCCACAACAATCAAGAGATTTCAACATAGTTTGGGAAGACGGAAGACAGGTGGAAGAGTGTGAAACCGAAGCAGTAGAACAGAGGAAAAGCATCACCTAGAATATGCACAGGGACCACGTGCAACTGAGGAGGATTCTGACCCCACCTGCATAAGTACCTCCGTGCTTTGATGCGCATGTATGAGAGAGGGTGGAGTTAGTTAAAAGTGTGACTGAAATAGGGGAGCTCATTGAAGGGTTGTGTTTGGAGGAGTGGACACCCAGCCCCGCCCTCACCCTCCTGAAATGAGATGATTTCATTTTGAAAACAGTGAAACTGGCGAGATCTAGGGCAGCTAGTGTGAGTTTTTACACCCAAGAAAATTGTGTTTGGGGGGGATCCTGTTACAGTTACTCCCCGCTTCTTCCTGCATAAGAAGCCAATCAATCGTTGACTTCAGGGAGCTTTCTGCGCTCATTCTTTTTTTTTTTTTTTTTTTTTTTTTTTGCTGTACGGGGGCTTCTCACTGCTGTGGCCTCTCCCGTCGTGGAGCACAGGCTCCGGATGCGCAGGCTCAGTGGCCATGGCGCACCGACCCAGCCGCTCCGCGGCATGTGGGATCCTCCCAGACCGGGGAACAAACCCGTGTCCCCTGCATCGGCAGGCGGACTCTCAACCACTGCGCCACCAGGGAAGCTCTCTGCACTCATTCTTACATAGAAAATAACTGTCATTTGCCTGATAGCTGAGTAAAGCTTACAACATCAGAGAGGGGGAAAAAGAGTGAAAACATATCCTAGTAGGACCAGGGACAATTTAGGGAACAAAATAATTTAAGGAAAAACCTTAATTAATATCCTGAGAGAGGTTTAAAAACAGCTAGAAACTATAAAATAAGACTAGGGAGTTAATTAAAAAGAGAATGGTCAGAAATCAAGAGAGGTCTCCTGGAAATGAAAATATGGTTGCCGAAATAAATTCAGTAGGAATTTAAAAAATTTCTCAGTGTATAAAAAAGAAAGACACAATGGAAAATGTGATAGAAATATGTTAGAGAGGCTGCATCTGGGAGATCCCACATGTTACTATTAGAAACTCCAGACCCAGAAAAAAACTGGAGGGAAGCTATCAAAGGGCAACAAAATTCCCCACAGCTGAAAGTAGACATCAGGCCTCAGACTGAAAATAGTTATACAAGACGAGCAAGAATAGCCTCATACCTAGGCACCCTTCCTTGTGAAACTTTCAAATACTGAAAAAATAAATTAAAATAGAATAAAATACTGAGAGGATACATCCATTCCAGAGAGAAAAATACTGGCTACCTAAAAAGAAAATTTAAAATCTGACTTTATCATACTTGTCATGAGCACCATGGATCCTGGAAGGCATTAGAAAGATACCTCCAAAGTTTTTCAGGCACATACTTTTCACCCTAGGGGTTTGTATCCAGCCAAACTATGAGTCATAAGTGGAGGCTGAAGAAGATATTTTGTACAGAAAGAAATTTGAAAAATTGACCTCCTGTGCTACACCTTAAGCTATTTATAGAAATAATCCAGCAAAATGAGTCAATAAACCAAGAAGGAAGGTAATAGGGGATTCAGTGCAGATTGCAGCTAGTCTAGAGTGGAGAGGCTTCTATTGATTGTGTGATTGAGAGCATAGAAACACCTTGAGGCATATTGTACTTACTAGGTATTAGGCACTGTTGGAAGGGAGGAGGGAGAGGAAGAGGAGAAGGAACTTGAACTCCAGAGGAGAAAAGGCTATACGGACATAGACTTGAAGCACACTAAACTATGGTTGATTTTTAACCTAGTATTGGTGAGGAAGGGAAGAATCCACTTCAACGTGACACTATAGATGTCCCCCTTTTCAGTGACACACAGGGGTAATGACCACCTATCTAATTGGTTGTCCAAACCGGAACTTGTCCAAACTCCTTACACTTCAATAGTGTAAGGAGGCACTCTAATGCTGTAACATCAGGACAACAGGTATAAACTGGAACAGCCCAAGGCGGCTTGGGGTATGTGGTCACCCTGCACAAGGGCAGTGACACTGGCACAGTACGGAACGAGGTGTAGTCTATACACAGAGACACAGTACATCTGCAGTGGGCAATATTAATTTCATTGTAATAATGGCAATAGTGTCTTGGTTTTCAGCTTTTATTGTCAATTTGCATGTAAACACAAATAACTAAAGTAAACTATACTTAGTATGTATTAGTATTAACTTGGTATGTACTGAAATGTATTGTATACTGGTATGTACTTAGTATATATTAGGCTCTAAGTGTTTTTGCATATATTAACTCATTTAATTCTCTGAATTGCCTTATGAGGTTGGTGCTAATATCATTCCCACTTTTGAGAACAGGAAGCTAAGTCAGGGAAGGAACTTGCCCAGGCTGTACCTAATTTAAGGTTGGATCGAGCCTTTGAGTTCAGGCTCTCCGCCTGTTCTCTTAAACCTTACTCCGTACTGACTCTCAAATAACAGAAGACTTAACTGCACATAGAACAGAATATAAATTTCAACTTTGACAACGTAAAAGCTAGGTTTGGAAGGTAGACAGGAGGTAGAAAAAAGGGAAGATGGTATGAATGTCCTCATTTTACAAAGCGTGACGTTGAGAGAGTTTCTAGTTGATCAACAATGTAGGTTTTTAAGTATATGACTACAAGTCAAAGAGATCATGAGCAGTGGAATAACTCATGATGACATAACTTTACTGAGCAGTGTGGACATAGGAAAGAGTGTAAAGGAACTAAACCCTTACTTATTAGTAAGTTAGAAAATGAAGAGATAATGCCTCCAATTTAGTGAGAAAATAGTCATGTAAGAGTATTACTTGGAAATGGAGAAGAATTCAAAATAACAATAGTTGGACTTCCCTGGTGGCGCAGTGGTTAAGAAACTGCCTGCCAAGGCAGGGGACATGGGTTCGAGTCCTGGTCCAGAAAGATCCCTCATGCCGCGGAGCAGCGAAGCCCATGCTCCACAACTACGGACCCGGCGCTCTAGAGCCTGCGAACCACAACTACTGAGCGCACGTGCCACAAGTACTGAAGCCCGTGCGCCTAGATCCTGTGCTCCCTAACAAGAGAAGCAACCTCAATGAAGAGTAGCCCTCGCTCGTCGCAACTAGAGAAAGCCTGCACGCAACAACGAAGACTCAACACAGCCACAAATAAATAAATAATAAAATAATAAAAATAATAAAAATAATAATAAAAAATAACAATAGTTGATGTAAACCTCATAAAAAAGGAAATCCAAACAGCCAGTAAACAGAGAAAAGCGTACGACTTCGTTAAGTAATAAGAGACAAGTGAGTCAAAACCAAGGAAACTACATGCCAATGAGATGGACAAATACATACAATCTGGTAGCATCAGGTATTGTAGACCTCGAGTACTATGGGAATCTTCTACCCTACTTATACTGGAGTATAAATTGACACAACTACTTTGGAAAGCATTTAGCCCTCTCCATCAACTGAAGGTATATAAATAGCCTGTGAGCCAGCAGCCCTCACCCCTGCCCTGTGTAAATGCACCAGAATAACGGGTACAGCAGGATTCCTGTCCATGATTTGCATTAGCACAAACTGAAAACAAACGAAATGTCCATTAAGAGTCAAAACTTAAAGATGATACAAATAGATGGAGAGATATACCATGTTCTTGGATTGGAAGAATCAACACTGTGAAAATGACTCTACTACCCAAAGCTATCTACAGATTCAGTGCAATCCCTATCAAACTACCACTGGCATTTTTCACAGAACTAGAACAAAAAATTTCACAATTTGTATGGAAACACAAAAGATCCCGAATAGCCGAATCAATCCTGAGAACGAAAAATGGAGCTGGAGGAATCAGGCTCCCTGACTTTAGACTATACTACAAAGCTACAGTAATCAAGACAGTATTGTACTGGCACAAAAACAGAAAGATAGGGCCTCCCTGGTGGCGCAGTGGTTGAGAGTCCGCCTGCCGATGCAGGGAATACGGGTTCGTGCCCCGGTCTGGGAGGATCCCATATGCCGCGGAGTGGCTGGGCCCGTGAGCCATGGCCGCTGAGCCTGTGCGTCCGGAGCCTGTGCTCCGCAACGGGAGAGGCCACAACAGTGAGAGGCCCGCGTACAGCAAAAAAAAAAAAAAAAAAAAAAAACAGAAAGATAGGTCAATGGAACAGAATAGAAAGCCCAGAGATAAACCAACACACATATGGTCACCTTTTCTTTGATAAAGGGGGCAGGAATGTACAGTGGAGAAAGGACAGTCTCTTCAATAAGTGGTGCTGGGAAAACTGGACAGGTACATGCATGTAAAAGTATGAGATTCGATCACTCCCTAACACCATACACAAAAATAAGCTCAAAATGGATTAAAGACCTAAATGTAAGGCCAGGAACTATCAAACTCTTAGAGGAAAACATAGGCAGAACACTCTATGACATAAATCACAGCAAGATCCTTTTGGACCCACCTCCTACAGAAATGGAAATCAAAACAAAAATGAACACATGGGACCTAATGAAACTTCAAAGCTTTTGCACAGCAAAGGAAACCATAAATAAGACCAAAAGACAACCCTCAGAATGGGAGAAAATATTTGCAAATGAAGCAACTGACAGAGGATTAATCTACAAAATTTACAAGCAGCTCATGGAGCTCAATACCAAAAAAACAAACAACCCAATCCAAAAATGGGCAGAAGACCTAAATAGACATTTCTCCACAGAAGATATACAGACTTCCAACAAACACATGAAAGAATGCTCCACATCTTTAATCATTAGAGAAATGCAAATCAAAACTACAATGAGATATCATCTGACACCAGTCAGAATGGCCATCATCAAAAAATCTAGAAACAATAAATGCTGGAGAGGGTGTGGAGAAAAGGGAACACTCTTGCACTGCTGGTGGGAATGTGAATTGGTACAGCCACTATGGAGAGCGGTATGGAGGTTCCTTAAAAAACTACAAATAGAACTACCATATGACCCAGCAATCCCACTATTGGGTATATACCCTAAACCATAATTCAAAAACCATAAATTCAAAAAGAGTCATGTACCTAAATGTTCATTGCAGCTCTATTTACAATAGCCAGGAGATGGAAACAACCTAAGTTTCCATCATCGGATGAATGGATAAAGAAGATGTGACACATATATACAATGGAATATTACTCAGCCATAAAGAGAAACGAAATTGAATTGTTTGTAGTGAGGCGGATGGACCTAGAGTCTGTCATGCAGAGTGAAGTAAGTCAGAAAGACAAATACCGTATGCTAACAGATATATATGGAATCCAAGAAAAAAAATGTCATGAAGAACCTAGGGGTAAGACAGGAATAAAGACACAGACCTACTAGAGAATGGACTTGAGGATATGGGGAGGGGGAAGGGTAAGCTGTGACAAGGTGAGAGAGTGGCATGGACATATATACATTACCAAACGTAAAATAGATAGCTAGTGGGAAGCAGCCGCATAGCACAGGGAGATCAGCTCGGTGCTTTGGGACCACCTAGAGGGGTGGGATAGGGAGGGTGGGAGGGAGGGAGACACAAGAGGGAAGAGATATGGGAACATATGTATATGCATAACTGATTCACTTTGTTATAAAGCAGAAACTAACACCAAATTGTAAAGCAATTATACTCCAATAAAGATGTAAAAATAAAAAGTGTAAGCTGTTTTTATTATTGGATGCAAGCTAGTGATGCTGTAAAAGCTTTCAGCAAGTATGTGTTTCTTTCTTATATAAAGAACTGCCATTAAGGCTGCCCTAATATTTTTTAGATTACATTTACCTATAGATTACTTACAGGTTCAAATCTACAGTGGAAATAACTTTTTTTTTTTTTTTACTAGTTTTGGAATGATGTTTTTAAACCAGTTCCTTAGAAGACTCCTATGTGACCCACACTAGTAAAATATACCTTCAGGTGCCTCCTCTGTCTGTAGGGAACAGCAGTGTAAAATATGTAAACAAATGAGTGTCCTTGTTTTCTAAAATTTAGTCTGTTGATCATGTTGTATTATTGCTCTTCCCCAAATTCTCTCTCTCCCTCAGGTAACATTCCTTATTATTAGGAAGAGGAAGTTCCTTAACATGTTATTTCGACAGCATAATTTACCCAGATGATGGTCATTATGATGATGCTTCATTTGTTTTTGATTTATTTTACTTTTTTTGATGATGCTTTAGATTCATTTAGAGTCCACCATTCAGAGAGGAAGAATAGCTGGCCTACATTATTTATCATACTTATTAAAAATTGCTGCATTCCCATTTGTGAGTTTGTGGAACGACTGGGTAGCATACCTCTTTATAAAGCTAAAATGGAGAGTAATAAATGAAAACACTCCCTAGCTATACTATTGATTTAATTGTTTATTAAAATAACCTCATATTGGACTTGTATTTTCCTCTTAGAAAATTGGCAAAGTGCTAATCTATTTAGTTTAACTGGACCAAGTACATGTCTTATTTAACTTTGATTCCCCAGCACAAACTCATTTATTAAGAATAACTGCTTGGGACTTCCCTGGTGGTGCTGTGGTTAAGAATCCACCTGCCAGTGCAGGGACACGGGTTTGAGCCCTGGTCTGGAAAGATCCCACATGCCGCGAAGCTGCTAAGCCTGGGCGCCACACTACTGAGCCTGCGCTCTAGAGCCCGTGAGTCACAATTGCTGAAGCTCACACACCTTAGAGCCCGTGCACCGCAACTACTGAGCCCACATGCTGCAACTAATGAAGCCCGTTCCCTCTAGGGCCCATGTGCTGCAACTACTGAAGCCCACATGCATAGAGCCCCTGCTCTGCAACGAGAAGCCACCACAATGAGAAGCCTGCACAGTGCAACGAAGAGGAGCCCCCGCTCGCCACCACTAGAGAAAGCCCATGCGCAACAATGAAGACCCAACGCAGCCAATAAATAAATAAAATAAAATAAAATAGAATAAACAGTCGAGAATATTGGACTTTATTTAAAAAAAAGAGTAAAGGGCTGTTGAATCGAATTAATCAGCCAAACAGTAGACAAATGAAAGTTGTGGTTAATAAGATGGGCCAGACTGAAATAGTATTCTTGTTGAGAAGCTTGCTTTAATCACCTTCTTATTTTCCAGCCTTATATAATCATGTATTAATGTGATAGAATATTTCTCATATTGAGAAAATAATAGTTTTGTATTACGCTGAATCTGCCTGGGTATAAAATAGACACCTTATCAAATTCAGTGGAGGTGTCATGAGAATTGATACCTAAGGGTTGTTGTGGGAACACATTTAAATTTTAAAAATATACAAGATTTTTGATATTGTCTCATGCCCACTATATTGTTTGGGAATCATGCAGTTTCAATTTATAGACTTGCATCATGTATTTTAGGGCTGGAGAGAAACTTGATAAGTCCTGCATTGAACCTAAAGAGGAATGCATTGCCATAAGGTGCTCATTCAAAAATCAAATAATGATGTGAATAATGTTGATCATCTCTGCTGGAGGAAAAACATGCTACACATTAAACACATTACTTATTATATATTTATTTAACAATCTCGGACTTTATTACTACAATGTTTTGTAGTATGTATGCCTTATTTCTTTTCTTATAGTTAAATGTCTGAATTCTGAGAAATTTCAGCATGCTTTGGTGAGAGGAACAGTCATCTTATTTTCAAAAAGATGCAGGCACAGACTGTTTTTGACCAAAAGGTGTATTACTGACCAAAATTCAGCCATCTAGTCTGGAAAATAAATGAAGAATTCTGCTGCTGGTGAGATGAATACATAGGTAGAGGGAGGTGAAGAATATAAACTACTTAGCAGCCTTAAAGTTTCTCTTGACTTTGATATAAGTGCTGGAGAAACATCCATGTTATCATTCCCAGAGACCATTCATTTAGAAATGTAAATTAGAACAGATGGAAAAATACAGTGTTGGGAGTTACCTATCAGGAAACAAAATGGATGTGTGTGATATCTACCCACTGTCATGGTGAGGGCCCTGCATTACACTTACTGTCTAAAGCTTACTGTGCTGAAACCTTCACAGCAAAGGCTCCCGTTCCTCATAATGACCTCTAAGTGAAAGTGAATGAGGTTTAGCTACCAGGTATGTGCTTCTGGAACAACACACGAAGGGCCCTATTTTTTTTTTTTACTTTATATTATTTTATGTTTTGGCTGCGTTGGGACTTCGTTGCTGCATGCGGGCTTTCTCCAGTTTCGGCAAGTGAGGGCTATTCTTCATTGTGGTGCATGGGCTTTTCATTTCGCTGGCTTCTCTTGTTGCGGAGCATGGGCTCTAGGTGCACAGGCTTCAGTAGTTGTGGCTTGCGGGCTCTAGAGCACAGGCTCAGTAGTGTGGCACATGGGCTTAGTTGCTCCGCGGCATGTGGGATCTTCCCAGATCAAGGATCAAACCCATGTCCCTTGCATTGGCGGATGGATTCTTAACCGCTGCGCCACCAGAGAAGCCCACAGTGGGACCTTTTAACGTTGTTTCCAAAGCTATTTTCTTTGGAATACTGTTCTGTGAGATTTGGTAGAAAAAGAATCCCATGATCAGAATGTTTGGGAAACACTGAATATTTTAGCCCCACGTTATACATTCAAAATGTATATTTTTTACATCAGACCTAAAATTCCTAGAATAAACAAAAACTGAAAAAACAAACCAAAAAATCCTGCTAATTCGATTAATACAAGTTTTCCACTGAACACTTGTGAATATTTTTGAGGTACTGGCTGATACTGAACACAGTCTTGGGAAGGCTGATCTAAGGAATTAAAATTCTGTAAATTATGAGGAAAACACTTATAGGTGAGAAGAGATGCATATGGTAGCAGGCTTCAGTATTCTGTATTTCCATTCGGGAAATTGTTCTTATTTGATCCCTTCCACCCTTGATCCTTTTTCCTTTCAGTGGACTCTGTAGTAGGGATAGAGGGAAAAATGTCATTTACTACCCTAGAAGAGCTATTTACTCTAGTGTAAATACAGTGGAGGCTGGTAAAAGTGTGTTGATAATAAGACATATTAGCTTAGGTTCTCTTGGTAGCAAAGAACAAAAACTAAATCAAAGTTGGATATGTGAAACCCAAGGGCAGAAATACAGCCAGGCTCAGGAAAGGTCTAGGAAGCAGCTATATCATTTCCAGTAATGTGATCGCCGAACTGCTTTTCAACAAAGGGCGTCTTCCTAATGAACTTCAAAATGAGCTCTGCTGCTTGTTGGAGTTAAAATATATATATATATATATATATATATATATATATATATATATATATACACATATATATACATATATATGTTTATACATATATATATGTATACACACACACACACAAGCATGCATATATACATATGATACAAAGAAAGAAAACATATATAAGTGGATGTTTTGTTATTACAACATGCATGCCAGGCATTGGTGACCATGGGAGGTCACCTCCGTGTTTCTGAGCAAGACAGCCTAACACTCATTTTTCCATTATCACTGTTGCCCAGAGTGAACTTGTCAAAGAGATACTCCACCATTCAGACTTCCAAACCCCTCCACCCCCCATCTTGCTACTCATACTTAACCATTAGTATTTGCATAATTAATGCACATAAACATTTCAGGTGAAACTGCAGACACCCTTTATTTTAATCCCTGCCCAATCCCATTCCCTTCACTTGTTCCCCAGAGGCAACTGCAATCATGATTTTCAGGCTATGGTTCTATACTTTCACTATGCACATGCACCCACGTTCACCAGGTACCCCTACCTCACCCCACCCCACCCCAGTCTACCCCCATATACCTACATTATTTATAAGGGGAAGACTGATTTTGTGTTTTCCAGGGCCCCATGGAACACCTTCTCCCTCCCACTGTGGAGATCCTGAGCTGCATCTGGTTGGGGTATGGCTGTGTTCAGAAACTCCTGGATACCTGTTTTAAAACTTAAAAAATGAGAGATTTGCCCACATGAATCAACCAGAGACCTTTATTTATTTATGAACCAATAACTTTATTGGAAGAAACGGAAAAACTGGAAGAAAAAAACTTAAGTGATAAAATAAAGTCCAGGAAAAGAGAGTCCTGCCCTTGTTGCCAAGAAAAAAAACAAAACCAAAACTTAAGTGAACTTCTTCTGCAAGAGCACTCTTGCCGTCTGCATGGCAGGCATGGTGACCGGGGCTCTGGTCACCCCGTGGCTCTGGGGAAGTCCAGTCCAGGCTCATTTCTTCTTGTCGCTGTCGCCCAGGGTGAGCTTGTCAAAGAGTTACCCTGCCAGCTCGACGTCTGGGGCCCCCATCATGCTCAGGGTGGTGACATGACCCTCCAGCTGTCTGATGAGCGCCACCTACTGGCTGAGGTAGTGAGTTGCCAGGAAGTGGAGCAGGTGGGGGTCGCACTTGTCGGTGGCCAGCTGGTGCAGTGGAGCAGGCTCCGGGTCACTAGCTTCTCCAGGAACAAGGCGCACTTCATGGCCTTGAGGCCGCTCTTGCACTCGTCACTGACTGGCTTCCTGATGTCTTGGAAGTTGAGGCGGCCCCCCGCGCTGGTTCTGCAGGCGCTTCAGGCCCTGGGCCCACAGTGGCGCAGGAAGAACCGGCTGAAGTGCTTCAAGGCCACGTCGTCGCGGTGGAGGTAAAAGGCCACGGCCAGGCACACGAAAGAGGCGTGGAGCTGCAGGGTGAAATGGCTGTTGACGGCGGCCTCGCAGTCGGCGTGGTAGCTCTGGCGCACCTGCGAGGGCGGCGCGGGCAGCGTGGTGGGTGTGAAGGCCAAGGTGAAGGCGAAGCCGCGGGGCCTGCGGTACCTGTCTCGGAGTCCCTTTCACGTGATTTAGCAATTTCCTTCCTCTTGGGTAAGTGCAGACTTCTCTTTTGTTTGTCAGAAAACAAAAGGCTTAGGTGTATTCTTAGAGAAAGAGCTTAACTGTGTGGATGTATTTATCCCCTCCAGCCTCATTTGTCCTTTCACTGCCACTCAGCAAGCATTTTTTTTAACCCCTCAATGATGTTGTATGGAATGAACCACAGTGGTAGGAAATACCATTGATCTCAAATTATCTTTCATTCATTCATTCAGTAAATATTTATTGATTACTTAATATGGCCCAGGCACTGGTATGGGATTTGGGCATATATTAGTAACAAAGAGAGACAAAGTCTGTTGCCATGAGGTTTGTATTCTAGTGGAGAAGCAGACCAAAACAAAACAAAACAAAAAACTACTGTTTTTCTCCCTTTCTTGTCTCCAGTAAATACGTATAAGATATTACACATGTATATGATATTAAAAAGTCAATATTTTCTTAGAAGTTAAGGATGTTATAGTGGAAGACATAAGACCAATCTAGGTATTTATAATTAATTAATTCAACAGCCATTTCTAGACAGTATTCCAAATATGTGTCAGTGTTTGACTCTGGAGATACACGGAAGAATCAGACATGGTCTCTGTTCTCAAGGTACAAGAAAGAGTGATGGACTGTTTTAAGTGCTCTCAATGGTTTTAAAGTTTTTGGATAAATTAGCTGTTTTCACTTACAGTTTTATTACCATGACTTTGACTAATGAACTTTTTTGGGGGGTCCCTTTATTTCTCTTTGAAAGCTCATGCTGTGCTATAATCATTGTTTATGAAGGAAGCAAAGGATCAAATATCAACTGTCACTTTGTACACTTATCTGAGCAATTTTAGAGGCATTTAATTGTTGAGTCTGTAAAGAAATAGAATAATAACAATGTCTATTTGATAAGTTGATGTTAATGATAGGATCATACATTAGAGATGGAAAAGAACTACATGATCAGTTTCTCAGTGAGATAAAATCGTATTCTATGTTTGCTTAACACCAGTGTTTAGTCTTAATATAATTGCAATCTTTCAAAAATTTCCTTGGAAGAGTCCATTGTAGACTTCACTGGAAGAATCTATTTAAATAGAAGAAATCTTGATTTTGTAGAACATTTTCTCCTTATGTCCCAAGATCATTTAATAATTAATTTATCTGGACAACTTTACTCTTCAAATATTAAAATAATACTATTGAATGGTTCTATGTCTACTAAGGGGTGATAATGGTGTTTCTCAGATTTTTTATCCCTCATCATTACTCCCTAGGTTAGAAGATAATGTTAAAATACATGTTATAACTAAGAGAAACCTAAGGTTTAAAATCTAACTTTTTAAAGGGAAATCAATAAACTAGCATGAACTGGAACCTCAAATTTCCATGAAGGAAATATACATATATCTAAACAAAAACATTGCATCCAGTTTTTCTTTAATGAGGAATGTAAAGCTAAATACAAACACAGAATGAAAAAACTTCAGAGCAGGGCTTCCCTGATGGCGCAGTGGTTAAGAGTCCACCTGCCGATGCAGGGGACACGGGTTCGTGCCCCGGTCTGGGAAGATCCCACATGCCACGGAGCAGCTGGGCCCATGAGCCATGACCGCTGAGCCTGCACATCCAGAGCCTGTGCTCCGCAACGGGAGAGGCCACAACAGTGAGAGGCCCACGTATCGCAAAAAAAAAAAAAAAAAAAAAAAGAAAAGAAAAAACTTCAGAGCAGATGATGTTTTTAGAAAAATTTTAAATTTTATTTTTTAAATGTATTTATTTTATTTTTAAATTTTTGGCTGCATTGGGTCTTTGTTGGATGTGGGCTTTCTCTAGTTGCAACGAGTGGGGGCTACTCTTTGTTGCAGTGCATGGGCGTCTCATTGCGATGGGCTCTCTTGTTACGGAGCACGGGCTCTAGGTGCTTGGGCTTCAGTAGTTGTGGCATGCCGGCTCAGTAGTTGTGGCACATGGGCTTAGTTGCTCCGTGTCATGTGGGATCTTCCCGGACCAGGGCTCGAACGGATGTTCCCTGCATTGGCAGGTGGCTTCTTAAGCACTGTGCCACCAGGGAAGCCCCCGAAATTAAAAAAATTTGATAATCAAATTTTATAGTTTATAACTTGGTCTGTGCTAAGATAATGTCTTTTAAAATATCAATATAGGACTATAAGATGAAGGTTTCTTTGAAATGTTTGTGGTCAGTGTTGGTATTATGTTAGGATTCTCCAGAAAAACAGAACCAATAGAAGATATATTTGTATATTATATAAAATAAGGAATTAGCTCACGTGATTATGGAGGCTGACAAGTCTCAAAATCTGCAGTTGCTGTACTTGAGACCAGGAGAGTCCATGGTGTAGGTCCAGTCCAAAGGCCAGGAGGCTCAAGACCCAGGAAATTCAAGTTGAAGGCAGGAAAAAACAATGTCCCTGCCCCAAGGCAGTCAGGCAAGAGGAGTTCCTGCTTACTCAGAGGAAGGTCAGCATTTTTATTTTATTCAGGCCTTCAAATGATTGTATGAGGCTCATCGACTTTAAGGAAAGCAATCTGCTTTACTTAGTCTACTATTTCAAATGTTAACCTCATGGAAAAACACCCTTTCAGGCACAAACGATAATATTTGACTAAATATCTGGGTACCCCCTTTGAAGTTGACATATAAAAATTAGCTATCACGGTATTATTCATGAGAAATGCAGAGTCAACAAATAAAAATTCTCATGCTATAATCTGCAAAAACTGTTTTGACTTTCAGTTCCCTTCATTAATTTACAAATGTTACAGAACTAATAGTTACACAACTGATATTAGACAATAAGTTCTGACTCCGTTTCAATGATTAGCTCTCATTCATTCATTCAGCATATTTCTATTGAGCACCTATTATATGACAGGTATTTTATAGGTACTAACATAAAAACTTGTTCTATAAGCTCCTCATATTTGTATTTCTTTTGTAGCTAAGTGCTAGTAAATGTTACATATAATTCCTTCTTTGAAAATTAATAGATGAAGTAGGATCAATGGTATAATCTTAAGGGAGTAGACCATAAGTAGCAGCAGTCGGTGGCTTATCTCACTCTCTGTGTTTTGTGTGTGTGTGTGTGTATACATATGTATAAATCAATCATTTAATGAGAGGTAGTGAAAAGTGATACATCAATATTGTATATCTCTGGGCTGTTCACACTGCATTACCTCATTATTACAGATACTGGATTAGATTTGATTATTATTAGCCATATTTTACAGATAAAGAAATTGTGAATTAAAGTATGTAACATGATCAAACACAGAGCTTATGAATAGCAGAGAGTGACAGTCTGAATTGGATTCCTCTCTAGGTAGTTTGGGAAGTTTGGCTGGACCATGAGCTCCATTAGAACAAAGACTGTTCAACTTGTGATGCTAAATTTCACATAGTACGGGCTCAAAAATATAAATTAAAATATTGAGTGGCCTATGAAAAGCTTTAGTCTCATTATTTCTCCAAATTAAAAAATGAGTGGGAGTAGATGTTGAATATATATTTAAACTCTATTTCCTTTAGAAGGAAAAAAAATCAAAGACACCCAATGGTGATAAATTACTATTATAATTTTACTTTAATATGCATAAACATAAAACCAGGCATAGAAATTGGTATGCTTTTATAACTGTAAACCAGACAATTTGTAAATATATGCAACTACAACTATAAAACTATTAACATTAAGAATTTCCAATTATGCATCCGATTATGCTTTTTGTCTTAAACACAGTCCCTTGTCACTGAGAACACACTAGTTGACGAGATGCAGGTTTCCTTTCGAGTGCGCCATGTCTGTGTCCCGACATCCGTGAAAGATCTTAGCGCTCTACCACCCTTCTTCACTGAAGACATGACGTACTTTAGCTCATATGATGATTCATAATGTACTTTTGCTTTCAGGTAGTGGAAGTCATCATTCAAATAGTGTCTGTCCATGTTCTTTTTTATTAGTTTGTGAAAAGTAATTCTGATGCAGTTTGTTGATTTCATGAAATACCATTAAAAGCCTCAGTAACTTCAATAACTGAAGAGGCTGTTCAAACTGGGAATTGAGGGGGAAGAGAACTACGGACAGAATTTTAAGGGATAACACTCTTCCCTTTGAGTTTCATTCTATTAAACTATTTTTCACCTCCCAGTCATCACTTTAAAAGGAAATTTTAGTGTTTGCAGCTGGTAAAATGTGACTATAAGGGTGGACATGCGACAGTTGTCCTTTTTACACTAGAACATGCCAGCCTAGCAGCAGTCACACTCAGTGTGATTCAAAACACACACGCAGGCATGGACAGTGAGTTTGTGCTGCTGCATTGAGCTATAGACAGATCCAGATAATTCTGAAAATGCTTCCAGTAATTTTTCATTTGGATGTAAACACAAGAACAGATCTATGGAATTCACCAATACAGGTAGAGAACACTGAGTTAGAATGGCATGGACACACCATATATCTAATCAATAACTATCTAGGACCTAATATATTCCAGCTTTGTGCTAAATGCTGAATGATTGCAACAGGCGTTGACTTTAATCTCATGGGCCCTAGAGTCGGTTTCAGTTCACTATGTTCATTGACAGAATGTATATGTGATGGATGTAAAATTAGATGCTAATGAGTTGATAATAGAATATGTATATATATATTGAAATATTCATATATATTCAATAATATTTTGTTTGAAATCTTTACTACTATTGTCACAGATACAGAAATTGCTACAGACGTTCTCATACCTTTTCCTACATAGCAATTAGGTTTAGGGAAAATAATTTTGGTGGAATGGTGTTAGTCAACCTACAAATCCAGAATGTCTTGGTTGAAGGTATAGATACTTTGTTTCACTAAAATCAAGTGTAAGTTTTTCCAAACAAGTTAGGAAAAAAATGCAAAATCCTTATAAAATGTTCCTTATGATTCCATACCTTACTATACTATTAACCCAATGTGTTAATAAGCTTGTATTTAATGTAATCATTATTCTTCATAATTTGACATGAGTAATGTCCTCTCACATTTTAATTTTCTAAATTTTTTTTTTTTTTTGCGGGACGCGGGCCTCTCACTGTTGTGGCCTCTCCCACTGCGGAGCAGAGGCTCCAGATGCACAGGCCCAGCAGCCATGGCTCACGGGCCCAACCGCTCTGCGGCATGCGGGATCCTCCCGGACTGGGGCACGAACCCGTGTCCCCCGCAACGGCCGGCGGACTCTCAACCACTGCGCCACGAGGGAAGCCCTAATTTTCTGAACTTTTATACCATATTCTCAATGACTTATTTGCTGATTTCCTTTTTTATAAAAATATGATACCTCAACCAACCACTGTTAAACTCAGCAAAAAGCACGGTTTCCAAAGTAAATGTTTTGTAAAGTGTTTCCTATGTATTATTCACATTTATTACTTTTCCTCTGAGTTTTTTATATTTCAGTTCATACATGAAAAATAAACAATGTCCTTTTGACTTATTTTCTTGAAGTCTTTTGCCATTTTCCAAATATATCTGAGTAGTTAAGGTCAGTTAAACCTATTTAAAGTTTCAAATTTCTAGGAAATATCTGATATTTAGTAACTTTCTGCCCAAATGATTTTAGATCTCATTTATTATAAAGTGAATTAAAAGATTGGCATACATTCTTTAAATAGAAAGATTATCAACCTGCTTTTGCTAATGTAGATGGTGCTCTTAAGTTCTGATTTCATACATGACAAACAACCCAGGATTAAAGGCTCATTAATAATCTGCCAAATACTGTCAGCTGTATGACTCAATGCTCCATTAGTAATGTAATCCCTTGATTTTCTTCTGCCAGAAAAGTGATTCTTTGAAACCATTGGCAGTAATATGAATTTATACATTATATGTGTGTGTGTGTGTGTGTGTGTGTGTGTGTATCTCTTGGAAGAGAGACTGAACGCCAAGACAAAACCTTGCATTCCTTTACAGGACGTGCAATGCAGATCTATCGTGGAGTAACTGCTGGATCTGGGAAGGAAGGTGAGGCTAAAGGCAGCCCATGAGAAAGGGAAGAGGCTGTTGGAACTGGGAGTTGAGGGGAAGAGAACTACTGACAATTTTAAGGGATAACACTCTTGCCTTTGAGTGTCTGTGTGGTAGAGTCCATGGCCTAGAGTAGAAGGGGGAAGCTGTACTAGAGCAGCTTCTGGTGGTGGGAATATTATTTTCTTACACATGCAGCTATTGAAACATTGCTTAACATTCCTCAGATCTTAACTGTCAAGGACAAAAAACAGTAATGATAACTGGAAATGTCAGTTCCACATCCACAATAATCTATTTACAATTGCTTCCCTCTTTCACGAGTTCTCTATCAATTATCCACGCTTTTATCCCCCCCCCCAAATCATCACTTTTTCCTTAATCACATGTATTCCTCAGTTATGCTGTAGAGAACTGCAATTTTCCCTTCATGGCCCTTCCCCCTTAATCCTTTTTTTATTTTCCACATTAACAATCCCTAATTTTTAGAAAAAAGACAATAGCATATA
>NW_028294898.1:0-127000 GCF_964341445.2 Mesoplodon mirus | reverse complement strand
ATACATTATAATTTACTATAGTCCATACATTAGTCTAGTTCCTTACTTTTTACCTAATGTCCTTTTTCTATTCCAGGATTTCATCCAAAACATCACATTACCTTTAGTTGCCATGTTTCCTTAGGCTCCTCTTGGGTTTGATAGCTTCTCAGATTTTCCTTGGATGACCTAGACAATTTTGAGTAGTTAGGGTTTTGTAGGATGCCCACTACTAGAATTTGTTTGATGCATTTTTCATGATCATATTGGGATTATGTGTTTTGGGGAGGAAGACCACAGAGTAGAAGGGTTATTCTGTCAGATCACATCAGGTGTACAAAGTATGAATATGCATTATGAATGCTGAGGTCGACTTTGATCACCAGGCTGAGGTAGTGTTTTTCAGGTTTCTCCATTGTACGATTACTGTTTTCCCATTTTCATACACTACTTTTTGGAAGGAAGTCAATATGCTCAGCCCACAACTAAGGAATAGGGAGTTATGCTTAAGATGGAGTACTACATAAACTATTTGGAATTCCTTTGCACTGGAGATTTATCTATTCTCCTGCATTTATTTATGTATCCAATTATTTATTTATATCAGAAAAACTCATGGGTTTTTATTTTATAGTTTGGGTTATAATCTAATTCTACTTTAGTTACTTTGTTCCTCAAATTGCTCTAGTCCTGACCCTTGTGAACTCTTTTCAGTTGGCTCTTGTGCCACTCTGAGGTATCACCATCCTGTATTTTTTTTTTTGGAACTTCCTTACTTTCTGACACTATAAGATGGTCTTGTCTATAAATCTTGTATATTTACTGCCCCAGTCCTAGAATCAGCTATTTCTTCAAGGATAACTAGGTCTTTTGAGTGGAGAACGGTATTAGACAGCAGGATCTGGGTGTGGGGTGTGCTAATTGCTGCTCGGATGTCATTGCTTCTAGATCTTCTCAGCTGACAGAGCAAAGAGATAATATGTGTGTACATGACCCATGTATACGCACATATCTATAAGTATCTCTCTACATAACCATGTGTATTAAGGTAATATGAAGCAATGTTAAGCTAAACATGAATGTATATTGATGTTTCCAACTTTAATCTGTTACCACATAGATCATCTTAGCCTCATCTCTTGCTTATCTTTAAATTTCAACTCCAGCAAAACACTTGACTTTTAGAAGTATGAAAATCAAATTGTAGCAACTTTGGGAAGCCACATAATCTAGCAGAATAATTCTTAAAGGGCAAGGTGTTTATCATCAAATTTTAATTTACAATCAGCAGTAATTTTTAACATCAATAGGCCTCCAGACCTCTGCTTCCAAGAAGATGAAGTAGCCCATTTCTCCCAGGTTCTCCCACTTAAAACTAAAACCCTGAACATAACAAACAAACATAGGAAGACACTGAAAGGTTGAAATGAGAAGGCAGACTTAACTGGGGACTTTGGGACTTGAGTAATAACATGGTGATGAGTCCCCTGTGTTTCCTGTTGCTTCCCATACATCCTGGAGAGGGTATTACAGGAACCCCCAATCAATAACCACCAACAGAACAACAGACAGAAAAGCTTCAGAAAAAAACACAAAACCCTGTTCCCCCTAGCCAAAGTATGAGGAAAGGGGTTGCTAAAGACAGAAGACCATTTGGGCAATAATATACAGACTACTCGAGCCAAGTGCCAGTGGAATATACACACTACTTGAGCCAAGTGCCAGTGGAATATTGCACCCATCCCCTATGTCCTGTGGTTTCAGTTGGGCCAAGCTAGGATTTGATCTTCCACACCACCCCACTCCTGCCCTCCAGAAGAGGCAGCGCTCTGAAACAACCCACCAGGGTTGTTTCAGTGTGGTCCAGTGGTGAGCTGAGCCTCCATCCTTTTCCATTAGCAAACAGACTTTCAAAGGTGGTGCCTGGGCTTCCCTGGTGGCGCAGTGGTTGAGAATCTACCTGCCAATGCAGAGGACACATGTTCGAGCCCTGGTCTGGGAAGATCCCACATGCCGCAGCGCAGCTGGGCCCATGAGCCACAGCTACTGAGCCTGCGCTCCGCAACAAGAGGGGCCACAACAGTGAGAGGCCCGAGCACCACGATGAGGAGTGGCACCCGCTCGCCGCAACTAGAGAAAGCCCTTGCACAGAAATGAAGACCCAACACAGCCAAATAAATAAGTAAATTTACTTATTAAAAAAAAAAATAACGTGGTGCCTGACAGGCTTGTTAACACTGGGCTGCCCTCACACAGTCGTGGGGTCCAATGGTGGGACATAGCATCCATCTCTCCCTGACATCAATAAGAATAGGATGTTACAGGTTGGAGGGAGTAGGCACCCCGCTAACCCCCAACACATGAAGTCAGTGAGACCCAATGGGGTGCTGAATCCAAATAACCATCCTGAGGCAATAAGACAGAATGAGATGGCACAAGCAGGGCTAGTTGTCAGTTCTCTTCCTCTTACCCTGGTGTCAGTGGGGCCAGCAGGTAGCTGACCCTCTACCCACACCCGGCATCAACAAGAAGGAAAGAAGTGGGAGGAAGGACAGCAAACACTTCACTTCTCCCCTCCCCTGTGTCAAGAAATCTACTGGGGAGATGAACTTCCACTCCTACTAAAAGGCAACACAATGATATTAATGTTCCACTTTTGGGGGGAAGGTGTCAGAAGGGCCAATAGGATAGCTGAACTTCTACTTGAACTGTCTGCAGTGAGACAATGTAAGTGCCCACTTTTGCTGGGGTATCGTCAGTAGGGCCCAATGGAAATCTGTACCTAACCTCCCAGTCCTCATACTATGCCTCAAATAGGATGACTTCCTACTAAAAAGTAATAATAAAATTAAATGGGATACAGAGTCATATAATAACTCACAATGTTTAGAATACAATGGAAAAATACTTATGACACCAAGAACCAGGAAATCACTGAATAAATGAGAAAAGACAATAAACATACACCAACACTGAGATAAATCATCTATTGAAATGATCAGACAAGGATTTTAAATAAGCTGTCACATAAGTGCTTCAATTAGCAATTATGTGTTCCTTGACAGAAATGGGAAAACTAGAAAATGTAAACAAAGAACTAGAAGCTATAACAATAAAAACAAATGAGAACAGTAGAACTGAAAACTACAACGATCAAAAAACTTTGCTCAAGAGTAGAGTGGAGATTACAAAGCATAGAATCATGAACTTAGAAGAGATCAATACAATGTACCACATGTACAGAGAAAAATAGACTGAGGGGTAAAGATGGGAGAAACAACAGGATCTCAAGAACCTATAAACAGTAACAAAAGCACTAACATTCATATCATCAAAGTTCCAGAATGAAAACAGAGAGCAAGTAGGACTGACAAAGTATTCAAAGAAATCATGGCTAAAAAGTTCCCAATTTTTTAGAAGACATAAACACAAATTCAAGAATCTGAACAAACCCAAAGAGGAAAAACACAAAGATATCCTTGCCAAGACGCGTCATAACTAAACTTCTGAAAAGTAGAGACAAAAAAAATCTCGAAAGTGGACAGGCAGAAACGATGCATTACTTATTGAGAAACACCAATTCCAATGACAGCATATTTCTTGTCTAAAACTCTGGAGTCAGTAGCATTGACATAACATTTTTCAAGTGCTAAAAGAAAAGAACGCTCAGCCACAAATTCACACTTTCTATATCCACTTTCTTGTTTGACTTACATTAATGGACTACTAACTCATCTTTTTATATCTGGGACTGCCATCACCCTTCTCCAAATATCTAGTCACAGTATTTCCAGAGTGATCTTTCTGAAAATGAAACAAATTTTTCTTATAAAAATACCTGATTGTGTTATGAAACTTTTCTCTCTTCTAAGTTACCAGTTAAAATCCTTCAATGGATTCCCATCTTTCTTGGAGTAAAATCTCACATCCAAACTCTCTTTGTCCTTTTGGGCTGCTGTAAGATTATACTGCAGGTTGGGTGGCTCATAAAGAACAGGCATTTTTTTTCTCACAGTTCTGGGGGCTGCAAGTGCAAGAATAGGGTGGCAGTATGGTCAGATGAGGGCCCTCTTCTGAGTCACAGACTTCTCATTGTAACCTCACATGGCAGAAGAGCTTCAGGAGCTCTGTGGTGTCTCTTTTATAAGAGCACTAATACCTTTATCATTTCCCAAAGGCCCCACCTACTACTACTATCACCTCTGGAAATTAAGATTTCAACGTATAAATTTGGAGGGGAACACAAGACTAGACCATAGCAGTTAGTATATATACATGGACTATTCATGGTCTGGCTTCTTCCACCCTCTCCATTGTCTTCTTTTCTTACACTCCAGTGAGCATTTCTTTTCTTTTTTTTTTTTTTTTGCGGTACGCGGGCCTCTCCCTGTTGTGGCCTCTCCCGTTGCGGAGCACAGGCTCTGGATGCGCAGGCTCAGCAGCCATGGCTCATGGGCCCAGCTGCTCCGTGGCATGTGGGATCTTCCCGGACCGGGGCATGAACCCTTGTCCCCAGCATCGGCAGGCGGACTCTCAACCACTGCACCACCAGGGAAGCCCCAGTGACATTTCTTATACTGACTATGAATGGAACTCCTTTCTGGACTGATCCTTAACCACTCATTTTCTGGCAAACATGAATTTATCTTCTCTTTTCCTCAAAAATTCACCCTTCCTTCATGTTACATATCCATTTCAATTGCCTTCTACAGGAAGCCCTACTGATATCCCCCATATACTATTGTCCACGGCATGAATTAAGGTCTTACCGTGTCTTCCTATATCACTCTGTAATAATTTTTACGGTAACTATGGATTTTCTTATTGGAGTGTCACAATACATTGACTTCTAGATGGCACGATAATGATGTTAGTAACAGTAACACTGGTGCCTAGTTTAACCCATGGCATACTTTAGGTGTTCAATAAATGTTTGTTGAATGAGTGAATGAATGAATGAATGAATGGTCAGTTTGAAATCTTAATCATGTTACTTTTCAAAAATCTGTTAAAAAGATCCCCACAGTTTTCCAGAAGATTAGGGACTTAGGATCTTCAACTTGATTTAATAGAGGAAATTTTTACTCATACATCATGCTTAAATACCTCAAAGTAAAACCATTAACCCAGGAATTTAAGGTTACCCATTTGGACTTGCAAGCCAATAATTGATATCTCCTGCCCCCACTGTATTAGATGGTTTCAATGCTCCACTCATATCTCCCCAGCACTCATCATTCCAGTATATGCTGATAGACTCATGCTACCACCTGCAATTATCCACCCTAGGGCAGGCCAGAAATGTACAGGAGTTAATGTATCTGGGTGTAGCTTTCAACCAAGGACAGAGGGGACTGGAAGATAAGTACTTCAAGTTTCTCACCAGTTCTTGGGATAACTCTGAGACATGTTCTATAGAGTTTCACAGAACTCCCCTGAAGTACTGGCAGCAGTTCCCTGCAGGAGTAATTGATTCAGTAATGCACCTCTGTTGGCTTCCTTCCATGCCTCCATTCTCAATTCCCACTCCACTTCTGAGTTTTCTGGAAGCACCTCCCAGATGAACAGTTTGCATTCAAATTATTGCCTCAGGTTCTGCTTCTAGGGGAATTCAATTTATAGCCTCCTAACAATCCAGTGCTCCTTACAGAGCCATCACTGGTATAAGTACCAAGGCATGGCACATTATGTATCACCCCTCCTAAATCCTAATATTTTTAAACAGATAGGAAAGAACACGACCTTGAAGAGAAAAATGATTTATATGAGAATGGCCAATGGATAAAGGGAAGGAGAGACAGTGCCATTTGTTTTCCATTAATGATAGTGTGAAATTTATGGGCAGATGGTCTAACAGGTGTGACTATAATTTGAGGAGCCTGTTCCCTTGGTTACAGAAGACTGCTATTGTTATTATTATGGAAGCACAACCTCATGACTTTATTGCTTCACTTGATGTAGACTTTTTCTTTACCCTTAAATCTTTCTACATCACTGAATTGCAGCCAATAGATTTATTTTCTCCCTATGGCTCCATAACAAATAAAAGACACACAAGTGCGCACACACACACACACACACACAGAGTTTTGTGTATGCCAGTGCTAGAAAAGACAAGCTCATGGTGCATGTATGTGATGGATATTGTACATTACAGGTCTCTGTGAAATAGTTTTCTGCAGGTTCGTATGTTTATTTTATGAATAATTAACTTTAGTAAAGTTAATTTCCTGAAGATCTTGATGAAGGCTGAAGAAAGGAAGTAAATTTTAAAGAAAAAGACTTAGAAACTTGCCCTTTTTGCCCTCTCTTTGTGTCTTAATGAACAAAGGATAAATGGGCCTTTTTTGAAGTCTTTGCTTGAGTTGAAGACACAAAATGCAACCTGTACTTTTATCATAATATGTTCAGTTTATGAGTACACAAACTTATAAACTGTGAATTTCCCTAAAGTTATTATACCATTTAGAAGATGTTTGCTTGGACGTTTACTTAAAACCAAACAATTGAGGTCTATATGTCCAAATAATTTCCTTCTCTCTTGCTGTCTCCATTTCAGTTTCCTGAGTTTCTGGGAAGGCCTGGTTTCCCCAAAGGAACGATTTCTGGTAGAATTCTGGAGGTCTGACCCAAGAAAAATAATCCAGTATAGCCAATGAATTCAGGACAAGAAGGTTTCCAATCAGGTAGGAACATTTAATCTCATACATTACAATGACCTTAAGTAAGGTGTGCTGATAGCTGGATATGATATAACTGCTTGGAAAAAGATGCATATCTAACCTACCCCACAAGGAAGCTGTTCTCAGTTCCCTTAGAGGTTGTGGTGTTTATCAGAGAGTGCCTTGGGGGAAATGAATACAATAACAGTATGATGCTTTTTGTTTTCATTTTTAGCTCATTGTTGCCAAGTACACTTGGTGATCTTGGTGCCTGTGGTTTAATCCCAGGAGGTTACACATGTGGAACAGCACATTAACCCTTTTTAGTATTTTCTCCCAAGACAAATCATTTTTATAGGTTGTCTCCATGGTCTTCTAGTTGCTTATCAAAATTAAGCTTCAAGTCTTCTAAGTGAGCAATAGCCCCTGTCAGTGTGAGGAAATCAGCTTGGTTCTTATTGGGGCACAAATTCTTGGTCTTGGCACAAAGTGGGTTCACATAGGGAGTTAGAAGGAGAAGAATGGGGCATGCGAAAGGGGAGTTCTGTGTTCTCATTTATCTATGCATGTTGAAACTCCACTAACAGTTTTATTTTCATTAGCAATTTGTGATAAAAACTTAAGGTAAAGGGAATAATGAAGCTGTCCTATTATATGGCAGGACAAAAGATAGTAGTGACATCAAAATCAGGGCCTACCCATCTCATTTGCAGTTATATACTCAGTGTTTAGCATAGCATTTGACCCCTCATCAGTATTCAATAAGAAGATGCCTGTTGAATGATTTAGGGATGAATTAATGAATGAAAAAAGTTAATATGGTAGAAAATGTGTTTTAGCCTTGTATTTTCGTGTGTTGACTTCTATATTTCAAGACCCAGCACTGTAACTGACACATAGAATATAAGCAGTAAAATTTGCTGAAAGAATGAATGAGTCCCCACAATTCTAAGAATAATTTTAAGACCAACACAGACCCCATATCTACCAAGGTCTATGACAGAAGTATCCAGACATGAAAGCCTGATCTCAGCTAGTGGTAGAGCTGACAGAATTTATCTAGTTTTAATAATTTACAGCTCATCCCATTACATCTAAGCATAGTACCTACGTGAGCCATACAATTAAATGTTGACTGAAAAAAAATGCACAACCTAAAAGTTGAGAATTATGTTTTATTTGGAGGACATACTGAGAACTTAAATCAGGAGACAGCCTCTCAGATAGCTCTGAGGGACTGTTCTGAAGAGGTAAGGGAGAGCACAGGATATTTAGGGGTTCTTTCAAAAAAAAAACCCAGGTATTTGGAACATCAAAAGATTAGTGTTAAGTAAAGAAACTAGACATCTTAATTTAATAAATTTAGCAATTTTCTATATATGGTGAGATGCAAGAATCTGGTCTCATGGAAATCATTCCCTTGAAATGCACTTTAATTATCTAGCGCCAGTATCCTGTTTTCTCCATCCTGAATCCCCTTAGGGTGGAGCATTGGGGGTGGCTTCAGTGGCTGATGGCTTGATGGCTATAACATCCTTTGTACTGATACCGCAGGCTACATTCTTTGTCCACGTAAATGACTTGAATATGGATAGTAAATCTGTGGATTTGCAAAACGTAATTCTTGGAACATTTTTAGAAGGACAAAGTTAAGGGCAATTTCAGAATCACTAGCAGCTAAAATTGCTATTTATACTTTTCCACCAGTAGGTAGTAATCTGTTATTGCTATCTTCAGTATTCCCAAGGGATAACAAAAGCCATTTAATTCTAGAAAGAAATGTAAAATTTAGCACAATGCAACTTCCATAAAACCAAACACACAAACACACACCCAACTCTCGCAGATATGAAGTAATAATCTAAAATAGAATCCTGGAACTAATTGCAAAAAAAGAGCAAATGTACTCATATTGGATTTTATTCTTTTATTAATGTTTGATATATATATATATGTGTGTGTGTGTGTGTGTGTGTGTGTGTGTGTGTGTGTGTGTGTGTGTTTATTAATAAAATTCAGAGTTGCTATATGGAGAAATAGCTTTGTACCAATATTGTCTTTGTATGTGTTTATCAATAATGTATGAGATTGCCTCCTATGCTCCTTTTCCTTTATTCTCTTGCAGGCAGTAGATGTAGTTATCAGTTGTTTTTAAAATTTCTAGGCAGCCAAAGAACTAGTATCACTTAAATAAAGAAGGCAAATTGTCCCAAAGTAGGAACAATTTTCCTTCATTATGGAACATAAAGTCCTCCTATGAAGGGGGAAGAATTTCATAGCTAAAAGCTTTCAACTACAGAAGATTTATGAGTAACTATGTATGTTGTTTCAAAATGGACTCTCTATAATTAATGTCTAGGGGTTATCTTTGGTATATAATGGATTTTGATTTTTTAAATATTATTAGATAATATACAAAAGAATATATTTAATTGTATGTAAGTTATGAGAAATAATAAAAACTCCTGCAAACACACCACCAAAACTACGAACTAGAATCAAAACTGCGGAGTCTTCTCTCTGTTCTCTACCCTGATCCCACCTTCCTGCTTTCACCAAAGAAATCACTCTGATCTTGGCTTTATGTTGAACATCCACATAATTTTTATCTGATTTTGCTTATTATTGAGATTTATAAAATTGATATCATACTTGAGTCTTCTGTGCTTGCTTTTTTTACTCAACATTATGTTTCTAAGGTTCATCCACTTTACTTTAACTAGTGTTCATTCATTTGTACTACTGTATAATATTTGATTGTATAAATACAAGAAAATGTGTTTATTCTATTAATGATATTTGGGTTGTTTGGGGCCTATTACGGACAGTACTTCCATGAACATTTATTTTAATGTTTCCTGGTACACATGTGCAAGATTTAACATAAGTAAAAGAGTAGACATACTAAGACTAGAATTGCTGAGGTGTCGGGAATTCAAATATTCAACTTTAAAAATTCATGTCAAAATGTTTTCCAAAGTTATGGAATCAATTTTCAGCCCTTTTGCTCTATAGCTTCACCAGTTAGAATGGCCATTCTAGTCTTTTGTTCCTTGTATTAGTCTGCTCAGGTTGTCCTAGCAAAATACCTCAGATTCAGTGGCTTAAAAAACAAGAGATTTATCTTCTCACAGTTCTGGAGGCTGGAAGTCCAGGCTCAGGATGTTGGCAGTTTTGGGTCCTCCTGAGGCCTCTGTTCTTGACTTGCAGATGACCACTGCTTCCTTGCCATGTCCTCACATGGCCTTTTCTCTGTGTGTATACATCCCTCTTATCTCTTTCTCTTCTTACAAGGACACCAGTCATATCAGTTAGGGCCCCACCATTATGACCTCATTTAACCATAATTATGTTTTTAAAGTCCCTGTCTCCAAACAGCCACATTGGGAGATGGGGCATCAACATACGAATTTTAGGGAACACAATTCAGTCCATAACAATTTTAATTTGTATTTCTCTAATTACTGATAGGCTGAGAATCCTTTCATTTGTTTAACAGTTGCCTATGTTTCCTATTCTGTGAAGTCCAGAGAATATCTTTTGTCCATTTTTCTACTGTTTATCTTTTTCCTACTTATTTGTATTGTGTTTTAAATACAAGCAAATAATCTTTGGTCAGCTATATATGACACAAATAAGTTATTTCATACCTTCTAACTTTTTTAATGTCTTTTGATAAATAGCGGCTCTCACTTTTAATGAAATCAAATTTATCTTTTAGCTTAGTGTCTTTTTGTTCTACTTAAAATGTCCTTCCTTAGTTTAATGCTACCCAGATATAGTATATTTTCTTCTGAAAGTTCTAGTGTATCTTTGTTTTATATTCAAGCCATTAATGCACTTACAATCGACTTGTCTGTATTATCCAATTTCTTTGTTTTCTTATGAATAATTAAGTTTTCCAGGACCATTTTGGAATGAATGGATTTTTTAGGTGTGTCTGAGCTGTTCTTGACCATTCACATAAATTTTAGAATTGGCAATCCTGTAAAACCTCTATTAAGTATTTTTATTGTAATTGTATTGACTATATAAATTAAGTTGGGGAAAACTTACACCAATATGATGAGTCTTTTCAATCCATAAACAAGATGTACCTCTCCATTTATTTAAGACTTCTTTAATATCTTTCAATAAGGTTTCATTTTCTCCATAAATGTCTTGCACATTTTTATTTAGATTTATTCCTAGGTAGTTTTTTTTTCCATTTTAAATAATTTTTAAGCTCTCTCTTTGTTCCTGGATTATAGAAATCCAATAGATTTTTGCATCTTGAGCTTATATCTAGCCATCTTGCTAATATTGTTTTTTAGTAAGAGAGAGGATTTTCTTAGCAAAGAGGAATAAATGTAAAATTAAGTAAAAAGGTTATGGGTCAGCTCTGGTCAATAGAACTTTCCATGATAATGGAAATGTTCTTAGTGCTGTCAAAAACTACAGCCATTAGTCACATGTGTTTTTAAATTTTTAAATGTAAGTTCAATAAAATTAAAATTTCAGTTCCTAAGTCAAACTTGCCCACATTTCAAGTATTTAATAGCCACTTGTGACTAATGGACACTATACTGGACATTGTATCTCTAGACTATTAGACTGTGAAGCCATGGCGTCCCGGGATTTTATCTTTGTCAATGGCATAGTGAGATCTTTCATGTGACAGTTATTCTGTTATTAAAAAGAGAAGTTACTGAACCTAGTCATCCCTAACTTTTTGAAATAATCCAACATAGCTTTCACCATCCATGAATTTCTTGAATCATATTTATGTTTCTAAACTATTTCTTGTATCAACTGTTCACTTTTTAGCAAGTTCATTGTCCTAAAATGGCACATACCAAAGTATCAAGAGGTTCCCTTATTCCTGATAAGCTGAGATGGGATGAAGAAGACCTTGTTACCCTGCCTGTCTGATTTTTATTATAATCAGATGTTAATCTGTATCAGTCTCCATATTCAAAATTCACCTTCAAAATTATATGTTATTTACATGATGGTTGTCTTTATTTCATTTAGCTAGTATCATGACCTTATAAATGCAGTTTTGGTCATTTTCTACTAAAACCTCATATTTATCTGTGTGGAAAAACATCTCTTACTTGTTTGCCCTCTTATAAACTCTTCCTGTAATTTAATCCTCATGAGCTTTATTTCCCCTAATTTTAATTACTTAATATTTTGTAAAACATTTAAGAGATCACTGGTATGCTCTTTTTTTCAATCATCTATACATTTAAACAGTGTGTTGCAATAAGAAATAGTACTGGTAATCAGAAGACCAGAGTCCTAGTTTTACCCGTAAAAATGAACTATATGTGCATTTAAATAAGTTTTATATAAGGTTTATTCTGATTCTAAAATTGTTATGATTATTTAGAAAATTATGTTTGAAATATGACATTATTCAAAACCAATAGAGGTTTGAAATCTATTAAAAATCTACAAAGAATTCAACTATTTCACCTTTTTCCCTGATTTGATATTAAACTGTAATCCTTCATCTTTCACTTACAGCAGGCTGTAGCTGCTGTTGACACAAAGACAAAATATAATGTCTAAATATTGTGTACTTGTGTTTTAAATGAATACTTTTGTTTAAAATTGTCTTTTACATAGATTCTTGATTCCCTTTCAACAACTTTTCCATTCCCCATGCTACTGCAATCAATCACTCATGATAGAAAATTATTCTCTTTTCTGTTTGCTAAAGCTCTTTTTAAAATACCAAGTTTCAAATGATCATCAATTCAAGAAACTTTGGGAAATGAACCTCATAATTTCCAGAATGAATATTTTGTTTCACTGGCTACCAGGACACCATCCTCTCCTAGATTTCTCCCCTCCTCACTCACCATTCCTTGGCAGTCTCCCTTGGTGATGCCTCCCATCCCTCAACGTCTGTTAGAATGCCCTAAGGCTCATTCCTGGCCCCCTTCACTCTGCATCTACCTTAACTACTCATGAGTTTTAATCTAGTCCCATTACTTTAATGGGAAGATGACTTATGATTCCCCAATTCGTACTTCTAGCCCTAAGCACTCACCTAACCTCCAGACTCCTAATTCCCATTTCCCACTAAATATCTCCAGTCTATGCATAATAGACATTTCAAACTTAGCAAATAAAACTAAATATTTTGCTTTGATCCATCCATTGCACTCCCGTTTTTCCTGGCTCCATAACTCATCCAGTTGCTCAGGCCAAAAATGTTAGATTCATCCTTAAACTCTCACTTTCCCACAGTTCCTGTGTCCAGTCCATCAGAAATTCTTGCCAGTCTAACTTGAAAATACATCCTGAATGCACCTACCTCTCACCTTACTCTTGCCGTCTTTACTTACTCCAAGCCATCATTGCTTGCCTCATCTAATGCAATAGGCAGCGTCTTCCACAACCTCCTTGCTTCCTCCCCTCTTGCCCCAATCCTTAGAGTCTATAACCAATACAATAGCCAGAATAATCACAAAAAACCATGAATCATATCACATTATTTTCCAAAACCTGTTCCCATCACTTTAGAATAAAAATTAAACTTTTTACCTGTCCCACATGCTTTATTCAGTATTTCTTCTGCCCTACTCTCCAAGCTCGTTTACTACTACTATTCTCTCACACACACATCCAGATTTTCTTTCTGCAGTGGCTTCCCCAACGTCAGGGCCTTTGCACTTGCTATTCCCTAAAACCTGGAAGATTTTAAAAATCTGTAAGATTCCTCCAAGCAAGATCTTAGAAGGTATTTACATTTCATTTTGTAGAGACATTTGGTAGAAGACATTTTTGCAAAAGATAGATACATTTTACTTTGGCGGCTCTTCACACATCTGGCAATTTCCAAGTTGGTTAAATAACAAATGTGAATTGATGAAGCTAAAATAAAAGAACTGTATTTGGTGAGACCTATGTGTTTTAAACCGTGAACTTTGAGGAATTGTAGACATGCAAACTCCACCATGGTTTCAGTGTTAATGTGTGAGAATTAGCTAAGGTATTTTCCAAATACTCATTGCTCTCTAAAGAGCTTTAGAGCAGGAAATCAGAACAGGGCCTGTGGACCTGAATTTTATCTAGTACCACAGTTGATTCTGTTGCAGGTGGTTTTCAGTCAGCCCTTTGAGAGACACCAAGCTGGGGTATTTGCCCAGATATGATTACCAATGGTCATGCAAGTCACCAATGAGATACAATCGAGAATCAACAAATGACTGAAAAGAGTGACAAAAGAAGAAGAGGATCCAGTAAGGACCAGTAGAGACGCTATCCCAAGCACTCTTGGCTAGGAGTTTTGCAAATCCATTCATATAAATGGATGACAGTTAACAGCCAAATGGCACTGCACATTTTTTTAAGTTGCTGAGTATTAGAGTGTATGGCTAAGCATCATAAGTTTTGTTAAATTATATTTTGGTTGCTATAAAATTAGGTGTACATTGTGTGTCATAGATGTAGGGATACAGATGTGTAAATATATGTCATTGTTTCAGTTCTTCAGCTGATACTTCATAATGTCTTTGCAACTTCTAAATGAAGGGCCTCTTCAAATATTGTTTAGAAAGGAAAGATACCTGTTCGTCCCTGTCCACCTCCCTTTCTTCATCCTCTTCCTTGTCCCTTCCCTTTTTTATATATCTTTATTGGAGTATAACTGCTTTATAGTGTTGTGATCCCTTCCCTTCTTGAACAAATTAGTCCATTAAGTGAGGTAAAATAACCCTTTGTCAGCATGGGGGAGGTGGGCATTCAAGGAACCAAATGACTTGGCATTGGGTCTCAGAGTCTGAGAAAGGGGAGAGGATGTCTGCATAAGGGAGCCTGGAGTTGACTGCTGAAGTCTGATTCGTGTGAAAGGGCATCCACATGAGGAAGTGGCCTTGGCAACCACTTTGTACAGATTCTCCTAACCCATGCCAGGTGGAGAAAATGTGTGGATGGGAAAGTGGCAGCTACAAGAATTTACTTAAATACAGGAAGATTGATCAAATAATTAAGGATATTAAGAATATGGTAATCAGTGTTATTTTAATATCTGTGGAGGGAGTTAAAATATGAAAAGGGCAAAAACTAGAATGAAAGGGTGTTGAAAGGGAATGGAGGATGTTAATGTGAGCACATGATTTTCAATATAGAGACATTATAGAAAAAAACATAGACTATATGTATGCATATGTTAATGAATATGTTTGTGAATATGTGTAAATGGTTATGAATATGTGTTTTCATATGTGTGTATGTATATATGTACATAAATCCCCTAGCTCTGCGTATTGAGAGTACCTGGGACCACTGCTTCCCAAGCGCAATGAATACACCTAGTGTCCAGATCTTGGTTTCTAAATACAGCTCTCCAACTGAAGGAACTAAAGCTCTTTGGATAAATGGCTGATTCTAGAACCACTACAGGGAAAATATAAGATGACCCTAGAACATATTATTGTTTCAAGAAGTAAGGGATCAGCCATAAAAAGAAGCGAAACTGAGTTATTTGTAGTGAGGTGGCTGGACCTAGAGTCTGTCATACAGAGTGAAGTAAGTCAGAAAGAGAAAGACAAATACCGTATGCTAACACATATATATGGAATCTAAAAAAAAAAACATGTCATGAAGAACCTAGGGGTAAGATGGGAATAAAGACACAGACCTACTAGAGAATGGACTTAAGGATATGGGGAGGGGGAAGGATAAGCTGTGACAAAGTGAGAGAGTGGCATGGACATGTATACACTAGCAAACGTAAAATAAATAGCTAGTGGGAAGCAGCCGCATAGCACAGGGAGATCAGTTTGGTGCTTTGTGACCTAGAGTGGTGGGATTGGGAGGGTGGGAAGGAGAGCGATGCAAGAGGGAAGAGATATGAGGATACATGTATAACTGATTCACTTTGTTATAAAGCAGAAACTAACACACCATTGTAAAACAAATATACTCCAATAAAGATGTTAAAAAAAAAAGAAGGGAGATATCACAGAATAATTGGGAAACATCAAAGGATATAGAAGCCAAACTGAAGGGGTTTCCACTGGACAAATCTTGAACAATCTCAGCCTCAAAATAAATAATGGCAGAAATGTATTATAGTCAGTTGAATAAAATAGGAGTCTATGAGTTCATACTGATTTAAATAATTAAATTGAGTAAATTATGTTTGATGAGGAACAGGATATTTACATAATTACAAAGTGCCTTACCACAAAATTTATTAATAATGAAGGAGAAAAAAATAACTTTACAATGGAGAAGACTGGGTGATACACCTTAATCAAATGAGTAACATGATATTCCAGTAAGGTTACAAGTTAAAAGTTTGCCAAAATTGTTTGATAGGAAGCAGTGAGAAGAACAGAGCTTCACCACTGTGTTATTCCTGCCAACTACACATATCCTGAATAATCATGAGACAAATACAAACAGCTAAATCCTACAAAATAACTGATCCATATTCTTTAAAACTTTCTAGTTCATGAGATTCAAGGGAGGCCTGAGAAAATTTTCCAGATTAAAAAACTAAAGAGACAGGACAGCTAGATGCAACATGTGACACTGGGCTGATCCTTTTATTATGAAGGACATGATGGGGATAATTGACAAAACTTGAAAGGGGTCTGAGGATTAGTAGCTCTGTGGTCATGTGTCAGTGTTAATTTCCTTATTTTCATGATTATATTTGGATATATGTTTGTAGGAAATACTAGAGGATTTGGGGGAGACATTGCATTGTGTTAGCAACTACTCTCAAATGGTTTGGGAAATAAATTATTTTTATTGTCATTTCAATCTTTCTTTAATTTTCGAGATTGTTAAAAGAAGGCAAAAAAAGAGGAGTAACCCTCCTTTTCCTGGCGACTGCCATAGTTAAAATCTCAGTTTACAATGGTGGTCAGTTTTTCAGTCTATTTGTGCTAATTTCTGTTACTAACAACATAGCATCTTATTTTCTATTTGAGGTTTTTGGATTTTTCCGAATTATGCTTTTGCTTTTTATTCTATCAAATGTCTATGAATTTGACAAAGTCCTCGGTATTAAAACAAAATCTGTAAGATTCATAAAAATAAAAATAAGTTCTTGGAGAAATTTATAAATTTCTACCTGCATTCAAATTGGAGTAAGTTGGCAAGAAATTTATAAGGGGAAAATACTCTAAGGAGCACTCCCATTCAGAAACTCAAAATGGTTGCACGTGTTTATCTTGTAAGAGGTCTGTGATGAAACAGCAGGATGAAGGCTATATGTCCAAACTTAAATGCAATCTTTTAAATCGCCTTTCATGTCAGGCCATGTAAGAACTGGGCAATTCAAGAAGTAAATTAGAACAATTCTTATTTTCAATAATTTCTTAGGTCAACACTTAGAATAATGAAAAACTTATCTTTAACTCCAAGAAATCTGGACAGTTATTAAAGCAAATGTGTTGTCCTACTGGCCTACACCTGGTTACAAACAGCAGTACGACTTCAGAAAACCCTGGACACTGAGTGGGCTTTCTAAATATAGCTTTTTCTTTCTATAAAGGTGTTTTACAAGAATGCTATCTTTTGTGAAAATGTGGCCTTTATAAAGGGTACACTAAGGTCTGTGACTTTTAGACCTAGAAAAGATTTGAAATATTTTCTTAGCCTGGGAATCACAGTTTAGAGGCATAGAAAGAGAAACCCAATGAAATTAAATATTTTGCCCACCATCAAATGGCAAACAAGTAATAACGACAGCACTCAAGCCTCTGTCTTCTAAATCCATTGAATGCAGCATAAATAGATTGCAATAACTGCTGATTTTCATTGTCCTCAACACTACATTTCTTCTGTGCATTATCCGTCTTCTTTTAAGAGGGATGACAACATTATCTGCAAACTTTATCTATAAAATTTTTTTTAATTGTGCTGTTTTGTAAACTTTTTGTTTCTATGTTGAAAATGTGTAAGGACATTTACCTTCTTTCTTGAAACACCTTTGCCTGCATTTATCACATTTTATTGTTGAACTATTGTGTAGCAATAAGTACAAAAGTGCCTCTAGTAGAGGAGATAATATCAGAGGCAACAAGGTGTGTGTATGGGGGGGGCGGGGTTAGAGTTGACATACCTTAAGGGAGATGAGGAGAGAGGGAAGAGAACAGAAAGTTTATTTATTTGAAAAAATATGGCAAGTTAGAGAATTTTGGCTAAACTTTATACAATATAGCTTTCCTTAACTTAAATTCCGGCTTAACTTCCACTCTTTACATTGCCACAGACTAGGGAATAAACAAAGCAAAAAGATTTTTGGTACCACCATTTTGTGTTAATTTCATAAAGATTTCTACAAGACTTTTAAAAAATAAATTGAAAAACGAAAGTCTTGTCTTTAGCTTATTTTCCCTGCATGCTTGCACTTTAATAAGTTGATAAATGGCATTTAAACTCAATAGTTATGATTAATTCTGTCCCACAATTTTTAAAAGCACTGGGGATTGTGTGCGTGTGCATGTGCCCACCTTTACAACCAGTAAAATAAAGTTCTTGATCCAAAAATTATTATCACTTAGACTATTGAATAAAATCAGATATGATAGAGGGGCCAGCTGTTGGTAGGTTTAAAAGTCACCCTAGGTGATGAATTCATGCAGCAGTGTTGCACGTCTCTCTTTAGATGAAGCACTTAGAAGTATAACCAAGCATGGATCTAATTTCATATCTGAGATGTGTTTTATTTAGAGTTCTTTGGCAAGTGCTTGCTCTATGTGTTTTTATAGTCTTTGGTTGTGCTATAAAAATGTCAAAATTATGAATTAACAGATATGCAAAAGTGAAATCCTAGAAGATAGGATAAACATGAAGTCCTCTAATTATCACTCAAATAAGTTTGGTTGACACAGAACTGGGAATCAGATAAAGACATTAATAATTCATAATGCTGAAGTTAAAATCTTCTAGTTACAGTACAAAAGAAATCCTCATTTGTACCACAAGGTAATGAATTCAGTACTTTTCATTTGATAAACATTTGCTTATTACCCTGTACCGTGCATATAAAACTGTTCCCAAATTTGGAGGGCAAACAGGAAAAACAGACACTCTCTACTCTCAAGTTGTTTATACTGCAGTCAGTGAAATTTCTCTACTTTGAGATCTTTTAATTCCTCAGCTCATTGTAACATCTTCTTCAGATGAATTGTTTTTTTATTTGTTAAAACCAATGTTTAGCACTTTAAATAGTTTCTTCAATGTTCCTGATAGTGAAATAGAGTCATCATGGTAATTTCCAATACTAATTATAGAGTTGATAGGAGAAATGCTCAAGATTGATAGTAAAGTGATTTCGATAAGTTACAAAATGTCTTGAGGTTTCCCAGATAACAACTTGTCTCCCAGGCAAAAATGCGCTTATTATTTATATTCCAAGCTTATAAAAATGTTTGTACTTTAATCATATAGAGATTTTACAACATCTTTTCATTCATATTTTAAGATATTTTGTTCAGTAGATTATCTCATTTAGAAACTATTGATTTATATATACATACTATGTAAATATTAGTATACATTTCTCAATGACTAGATTAGTGCTTTCTTAACTACTTAAATTTGTTTAATTCATATTGTTGTTCTTCAGCATTTCTTTTACTCACTGGAGCCTATCCTACTGACTTCAAAAAGCCTGAAAAATCTGAAAATCCCATTTAAAGTAACTGTATGGAAAATCTTTAAAATAACATATAATAATGGTAGAGAAGAAGTGTATTTAACATTGTGCTGAGATTATTCCATTAATAAAGAGATTAATCAATAATTCTAATATTCAGACATATAATAAAAATGAAAAACAATCATAATACTGAGCACTGACATTTTCAATAAAGGGAGATGTTAAATATTGTATAGGAAACTAGAATCTGCAAAGCAGACAAGTTGGCAATGATTATACATATATTTAAAATATGTTGAAACAGTCATAGACAGTTTTTCTTTTTGGCTGAAAAGAGGCATATTGAAGTGTTTAAGCACTACTTCAACTGGAATAGATATTTAGACACTATACAGAAAACACATGATTGCAGAAGAGCAGATATTAGCAGGTGTGTGAATGTGTGTGTCTTTTTTTTTTTGTTTTTGTGGTACGCGGGCTTCTCACTGCTGTGGCCTCTCCCGTTGCGGAGCACAGGCTCCGGATGCGCAGGCTCAGCGGCCATGGCGCACGGACCCAGCCGCTCCGTGGTATGTGGGATCTTCCCATACCGGGGCACGAACCCGTGTCCCCTGCATCGGCAGGCGGACTCTCAACCACTGTGCCACCAGGGGAGCCCGTGTGTGTCTTTAATTAATGTATTTTCATTCATTCAAAAAGGAGAAGAATACCAAATTTACTTTAAAGGTGGCATTGTGATATGTTAAAGATCCATTCTTAGACTTTTGCTGCTGTTGCTGTTCCTTTAGTATTCACCAAAGAGTACCGTCCTGTCATTTATCCAAGTTAGAAATCTAGGAGCAATCCTAGGATTCTCATTATAGGGTCCACTACCTTCATGCTCCCCCCTCAATAAGTAACAAATTCTTGGCTCTCCTATATAGGAAAGCTCTCTCCAATGTACGCCTGCTCTGTCACTCTCCGGGTCCAGCATCTCTGCCTCAGCCTCCCATTGAAGTCACTTCTAGTTCATTCTGTGCAGGGCCATTTTTAAACCTTCCTCAGTCCTAGGCAATTGCCCTTTTAGAAGCTTTACCCTAAATGTTATCAAATGCATTAAAATGTGCCCAAGTCACATATCCAGTATAATTTATAGATAACTATATGAAAGCTGAATAACGTTGCTGTTGTAGTAATATTAGTTGAAAATATTAATTACACAGGTTTTGATCTCAATTTTGCAGATTTGTTTTCATATTCTGGAGCCATTTTTTTCAGGTTCCAAACAATTTTCTAAGTCCTTCTCAAACTCCTAGTCCCTAGTGAGTGTGCTTTTACTGTCACAGGGTTGAACAGCCCAGACAGCAAGATGTCTGAAGATGAAGACCATCACAGGGATGAGTAAATCAGATACGTGGAAGTTGGAATGCAAAGTGTTTGTAGAAAAAAATATACAAATCAAGGAAGAAATTGCAGTGTCAATTAATATGATGTATATCAGTATTAAAATACTGCAATCAGTATTAAAAAGCCAGGTGAAAATAAAATAACTTAATAATGTACATATTTGTCTGATTGTTTACTAGTGATATACTGCTCAGTGTAAGGTGAGAACCTCAGATATTATCTTCTGGAAAAAAAACCCTTTAAGCCCTAATAGTTTCAGTTTATAAATTTCCTCTCTAATAAATGAGGAATAAAATAATTTACAATAAATTAATTATTTCCTCTTCTGAAGGTACCAATACCACAAATTCAGTCAGAAGATGGATCAAGTTTTTCATACATTTCTCTCATTTCACATTTTTTAAATAAATGAGACTATATTTTGTCTAATGACTACCAGAACAACTATCTGGAAACTGTGACTTCATTATATGTGAGAGAGTATTTTAGGAGATATAGATGTATATTTAGATGGAGATATAAATACATAGCATATATACACAATATTTAATCAGACACAGGAAATGTAGGATAGCTCCAGAGTGGTACACCCTATGTTCTGAGCTGCTCCGAAATGCAGTTCCTTTTTTTTTTTTAACATCTTTATTGGAGTATACTTGCTTTACAATGGTGTGTTAGTTTCTGCTTTATAACAAAGTGAATCAGTTATACATATACACATGTTCCCATATCACTTCCCTCTTGCGTCTCCCTCCCTCCCACCCTCCCTATCCCACCCCTCTAGGTGGTCACAAAGCACCCAGCTGATCTCCCTGTGCTATGTGGCTGCTTCCCACTAGCTATCTGTTCTAATGGGAGTTCTCTGGGCACAAAGGGCACTATTTTCTGTAATGAGATTAGAAGAAAGGATTTGCTAATAATTGCTTCTATAGCAACTAAAAATCTTGGAATCCCACCTTTCAGCATTTTGAAAATCTTAAAGGGGATGTTGTCAGTAACAAAAAAATTGAAGACTGATTATGTATTTAAATTAATGATTCTTTAAATTCATCTGCCCTTTCATCTTTTAAATTGATTCATGCTTCTCAGAAAACAAAATATGCTAATCCGTATATCATTTTTCCACTGCGTAGGGCAACTATATCTAAAAACAAAAATACTATCATTTTACTTTCCTTTACTCTATTCCTCCACAACTTGTGTTGTACTTTCATATTTTCTTTTCATTCTGCTAGTGAGATATATATACATATATGTATGTATACATATATGTATATATACACATAATATTTAGATTTTAGATATTTGCATTATGCAGGGCAATCCATAAAATGGATAGATGCTTCATTTTAATACCATTGAATACAATTTTCATAATTTTATACTTTAATTATTTTTGGAAGCACAAACCAGAAAGGGTAAAGCAAACTTGAAATGGAAAAAGATGACCAAGCTGGCATTTTGCATTTCAGACTTTATATTTGGACTACTCAGTGGGACAGATTATAATAACAAAATTTTGCTTTTGCAGGGAGGTCAATCTTTGCTTCTGCATTGCCTCATCTCTTTTAATCCCATCCAGTTGATTTTTCATCTCAGAAACTATATTTTTCATCTCTAGGGACTCAATTTGGGTTATTTTTATATCCTCTATATGTCTATTTAAGATGTTGATGCTTTCCTTTAAACTTTTTGAACCCATGAAAATTAGTTATAATAACTGTTTGAATGTCTTTGTTTACTGTTTGTACCATTTTTCAGTCTGTTTTCATTAATTAATTTTTCTCCTTGTTATGGGTTATATTTTCCTTCGTCTTTGCATCCCTAGTAATTCTAGATTGCATGTCAGATATTGTGAATTTTACTTTACTGGTTGCAGAGCGTATTTGTATTTTTTTTTAAATATTTGTAACTTTGCTCAAAGAGGTAGTTAAGAAATAGTTTGATCATTTTGAGGCTTCCTTGTAAGCCTTATTAGGCTGCAAGTGAAACAATTTAGTCTAGGGCTAATTTGGTCCCACTACTAAGCCTATACCCATTGAATACTCTGTGTATTGAATACTCTAGTTGATGCTGCATGTATTAAATTATATCAAAACATATTTGTATAATCTTAAAGCAATAAATGCAACACATAAAAATATAAAAAATTTAAAAATTAACTCTTATTAAATAAAACAAAAATGTTTTCTTCTAGTAATTGTAGTCTTTTAACATATTTAAATACTGCATCCCTTTGAAATTCATTTTGTTAATAAATATGAAAAGAGAATCCACCTTTATTTTTCACAGGTGACCAGGGACTTGTTCAAACACCAACATTTAACTGTATTACACAAAACATTATGCCACTGGTTTTTACGGGTTATCATTATAATTAAAGCTTTATACAACCGTTGTCTTGTGCTGTTTGTTGTTCAATGTCTAAAAGTATTGTTTAATATATATATATATTATTTACTTTTAGCAGTTTAAGCCAGGAGAGTAAATCCAGTTCCTATTACTCCATCCTGTCCAGAAGCACAGGTCTTAAGTGAAATTTAATACCAAAGAAACAGTTCCAAATTTTACAACGGATCTATCACTGGTTGTTAGCATATCTTCCCACACCCAAGACACCAAGATACCTTCTACTCACTGTTAAAGCTTTATGATGAGCAAAACTTCCACCACTGTGCTTCCTTAGCATGTGAGTATATTTTTAATTTACTGGTTATATATATTCTCTAATTATCCATTATTTTGTCCTTCTTTTAGATTAGATATTGATATCCACATTTTTTTTTCTAATAGCTCACAGAAATTTCTCTCTTCAACAACACCAATAGAAATAATAAAAATCGCCTTGGGGGACCAAATTTATATCACATTATCAAGTTTTTATTTTGCTCCCATAAAACTTCTGCAAAATACAACCACTCTCTATCATCAGTATCATTAGAACAAAACCAAGTCATTCTAATCTCAAAAGCACAATATTTTATTTAACTTAATAAATTTCACATTATAAAAATTTTCTCATAGCATTATCCTTAATTCCTCAGTATTCACTAATATTGGGGGATTTTTCTTTCAGTTATATGAGACTAAGGATGATTTTATTCATCTCTACAACCTGGTATATATATGTACAATGTTTGTCAAAAGTGGATATTCAAAAAAATTCTTGACTAAATTACGGTAATTCATGTGATCAGTTCTGCAGTTCTTAAAACTTTAAATTACTTGTTAATTCTAAGAGAAAGTCAGATACTTTTTAGAAGGATTTCCAAACCATGCTAAAGTGTCAGCCTTCATTTCCTTGTCTGAGGGAAACAGGAGAGAAATAGATTGTTTTAAAGTTCTCCAAGCTTCTGTGTCCTTTATACATCCACAATTTTAATCCTTATCATTTTCAAGATTTGCTAAATTATTTGAGGTGATCCATTCTCTTATTAAAGTTACATATTTTATGTCACATACTGAGCATATTAACAAATAACTTACTGATAAATGACAATGCCCATAACATCAGGTTAATCTGATTTCCATGAAATGAGCTATAACTTCAAGAATATTAATTCATCTAATAAGGGTGATGATTTACATAATGTTGCCTAAACTATTTCTCTTGATTATTTAAGAGAGTTTTCCTAGGGGAAAATAGCTGGGAAGTCTATAGAAAAAAAAATACCACCATGATTAATTTAATTCCAGTCTAAAGGACTCCATATATAATGTATTTGAGAAAACCAAGTCACTATTATAGATTCCGATAAATGGTTGTATATATGAGATATTTTTAATGTAACCCAAATTATAAGAAATAGTTTTTTGGTATAGAAGCAACCACTCTTTTACCTAAAGGAAAATATAAAATCTGAGTTCATTGAAAATTTGCCTCATTGCCCTCTGTTAGTTTGTGCCTGCCCCATCCTTAGGGGCCCAGTTAAGGACTATTCTATCATCCATACATCAGAAGAGAATGTCTGTGTTCTATGTTGATAGTCAGTCTAAACAAATATTTATACAGTTGAGATCAGAGATATAAAATGTCAGTTCCAAATCCACCCGTGATGGCACATATACCAGACAGATGACAAAGGTTATAAAGGCCTGTGAAATACTTGAATCATATTTTGCAACCCTTGAAAGAATTCAAGTTGGAGATTAGCAGAAACCAGGCTCAGTTCTGTCCATAATCCCCTTTGTCTGTCTTCTAGCCAACAATAGGAAAACCTGAAGCCAAGCTGACAAATAGAGTGTGAAGGGCCTTCTACTGCATTTAAGAAAAAACTGAGACTTGCTATAGGTAGAAATTATCTTTTCTATTACTATTATTGTTGATGTTGTTGTTATTCATAGAAATAATGGAAAAAAAACCCTAAATAACATTATTCTGCTGGATTCTTTACTATATGCAACACAATAAATTAACTCGCTTCATATTACACTGGGCATATAACATGAAAACATGTGCAGAGAACAGAAATCAGTATCTGTACAGACAAATGCCCCTGTGATAGAGAAATCTTTTATTTTAAGTCCAGACAATTAGATCTATTAAGGTGTAAGAGTGTTTCAGTACAGTCTTGCTAAAAGTAAACCTTAAAAGTAAATCGAAAAAAAAAAAGGAAAACTGATGCCAGTTAGATACAAAATATAAGATTATGCTATGTATATGGGACAGGATAGAACTCTGAATGCACTCACATGTAGGGAAAGCAATATTAGTGACAAATCAACTAATGTCCTTATTGAGCATAGACGTTCCAAGAAGGGTGAAGAGTACTGTATATTAGATGTAAGACTCATAATATTCAAGTTAGTTGTAAAAGAAACAAGGTAAATGCTTTCAGTCAATAGGATAGGCTGAACTGATATTGAGAATCCTTTCTTCCAACCTGAACACACAGTTTGTTATACTTGTGTTTTCTTTTATATGTTGCTTTTACATGTAGCAGCACATAAAAAGAAAATGAACAAGCTTATAAAAAATGGGGGGATCCCCAGTCTCAGGATTTAAGGAGAAAAAACAAATTCAACATTAGAATAGTGAGGAGGAGTTGAAACCAAGAAATTCAAGGGGGCCCTGGAAATAATATGCCTTGTTTTTGAGGGCTGGCTTTAAATATCTGTTGTCTTATCAGAAAACAGGTAGATGCTGTTGTCTTATCAGAAAACAGGTAGATGCTGGAAAACAATAGAATAATATCTTCAAAGTACTGAGCACATATAGCTGTCCAAATTAAAATTCTACACCTCATTTTAAAAAAACTACTCAAGAACAAGAAGTAAAGAAATTTTCATTCATAGACAAAGAGGAATTACCACCCACAAACTGTAACAACAACAACAACAAAATGACTAAAGCAGTAGCAGCAGCTATTGGAATTGTCTGAAGGCATTAAAAAATATTCTGATGCCTGAAGCCAATACTTGGAGATTTTTTTTTTTTTAACCAAAGTGATCTAGGCGGTGTTTCAATAATGGGAGCTTTAAAAAGTTCTCACATAATTCTCATGTGTTTTAGGCAAGATTGGAGACCATTGTACAAAGAATGTTCTTCAGTAAGAAAGAAAATAAGCATAAAAAGAAGTAGGAAGGTGCACTGAACAGTGACCAGCAAAGAAATTTGTAATGTTGGAATGAATCTGAATAACGGTTGAGTGTAAAAAATAATAGCCAATGGGGGTGTGTACAAAGTAAAACTAAAACACTAGATAATATACTGAAATACTGGAGATCAGATTTAAAATTTGAGGGGTCCATGAACCGCTTAGGAGGAAGATGAGATAATTAGTTTTAGACTTTTTCAAGTTAGACATATATGTCAAATTTTTCAGAAAACACTAAAAATGAAGACTTCATATATGATTCATAAAAAGGTAGACCATAAAAAGAGAATGAAAAATGTGTTTAAACGAAGTTAGTACCGGGAGGGATAAAACATGGAAAAATAAAGGAGAAATAGATCAATAATCACAAGACATTTGATCACAGAGACAATAAAAATAAATTTTAAAATTCCAGTTTATGCTGCTTACAAAAGACATATATAAACTATTTTTAAGATGCAATGCAATACTTCACTCAAAGTAATTAATTATATACATGATAAATGATTTTTAAGATTACATATTTGGCATGATGACATGTATATAAATTTTTAAAACTCAAAGCAGTCATGTGTTTTTCATGGATTCATTTGCATATAGTAAAAAGTTCAAGCATGGATTCAAAGTATTTATATTCAATTCATGATACCAGTTATCTAAGAAGAGGAAAAATGGGACTGAAATGAGAATAGAGAGGAGAGAAAAGAAATGTGTGTGTATCTGTGTGTTTGTGTGTGTGTGTGTGAACACATGTACAACAAATATGTGCTTCTTTCACAGCATGATTCACTGTATTCCATCACAATATTAATAAGATTTCATACAATATGGGCATCTCTGCAGAAATTAAAATTGTCACATGCTTATGTGTATTGGGCAATGAGCTCACCTTACTATTTCCATCCATTCTTCAATTAAAATCTAGAAATGTGAATGGGCTGTTAGAATTTAGTTAGTGAGCCAATTATCTTTACAGAACATGCTAGTTATGCACAGCTTTTCCTTGGCTTAACTATGTTTTCAAATAGCAGGCATTCATTTTACGTCTTTAATTGATGGCTATCACACACAATTAGTTTGAAATTTCTTATCAATATGCTTGAAATATATTTGGTTGAATCATTGGAGTAATCTTTTTTGAACTTACCCAAAAGTATGTGTTTAGCCTTCCTAAACACAGTGGCACATTTCCAAATACAAAGTAGTTGCATTAGAATTATTCCTAATATGAAGTCATTCAATATTTGTGGCAACAAAGTTTCTCTTGAAAACTTAGCTTCCAGATGGAAGAAAAATAAGGGTAGAAATGTATTTAAAGGCAAATTTGAAGATTAGAAATCAAAATTCACATTCCATAGTGAAAGAAAAAGGGTTAGTAATTACAGAGAGAAAGGCAAATACAATGCAAAAATTATTGGAACATATTTTGCTCAATTACAAACAAACTTACGTGGTAAGTTGTAGCTTCCATTATTGCACCAATTTGTAGCATATTTTAATATTTTCATTTTGAAAGGAAAATTTTAAAAAGTCATCTATTGTTTTTTTTAGAAAGTATCTAGAGTGGTTGAAGTGAAATAACTTTCAGAAAATGTGTTAAAATGGGGCTACAAAAGACTTAGGAGGACATAAGCTTGGTTCTTATTGTTGACAGTTTGCAAATCAGCAAACTGGGGATACACATTATTTCCAATTTAAAATGAATGATGATTCTATATACATATATATGCATCTTATCATATTGATTATAAACCAAGTAAAATCTCATGAAATCTAAGTATGTTTGAAAAACTTAAACATATTTTCATGTTTTTCCAAACACTAGAAAATGAAAGCAATTTCTGTTGTTTGTCATTTTCTTTTGGACTCTCTTGGCTTCCTGAAAATGATTATGTCAAGATATTGGAGAAATATTCATAGGAAGCAACAGAGGCCATGAGAATAGAGACCTACACTGCTTCCTCATTAGAAAAAATAAAATAAAAATTCCTGTCTATCCATTTCAACTTACACTCAGGGATGCTTATAATATAGAATTTGAAAGTTGAATACATACTAGTTGTCAAGTAGTCAGCCCCGTTGATTATTCATGCATTCCCTCCTAAGCATGTTGTTCTTAGAATTCAGAGGGGTCCTTTAATCACACCCCCCATCTTGACCACTCACATCTCCAGATTTTCCTACTTCACGGCATACTGGTGTTTAACTTATTAAACAAATATTTGTTGAACAATTACTATGCATGCTAAGCAAAGGGGATCAAAGATGAATGAATATTCATTTGTCTTTAAGGAGACACAGTCTACTGGAGAGAGGCAGAACTGTGAGCAGATGACTGCATAAAGAGGCAAAGTCAAGTCTTATTTATTCAGAGGAAGAAGTCCCCGTGATCAAGCAACAAGTAAAATCATTTCAGTGTGCAAGACATGGATTTGTGATTGAAAATGCACAAGCATATTTATTATCCATCATAGATGATCACCTATTATAATCAGTGAGATTTCTTAATGGCACAGCATCTAGAGGAGGACGTCATGCATGAACCTGTCATATTCAGAAAGTAAGGAAGTGGCACAGTGGGAACAATTCAGGAAAGTACATAAACATGACAGTAGATTTAAAATCTACTTTAACTGTTCTTACTATTATTAATCTATTTGGGCAAGTAGTAGTTTTCATTGATGTTAGCATTTTTTCATCCACGACTTGAAATCAGACATTAAATATTAATATTATAAAAATGTTACTAATTGAATTCATTCACAAATTTATAAAAATAGATCAGCACCAGAGACCTATTTATTGGAAACAAAGTAGGTAGAACAATGAAACTCATTTATAGTTCCTCCTCAACCAAAGTGGACAGAAGTTTTATATGTAGAGGTCAATCCTGGGCCAGAGGCTATTTAATATTTTCATCAAGTCTAGGATGATAGAAAAGCATGTGGATTTAGTCATTTACAGTTCTCTTTAGTTGATAAGACTGATTAATACTTTGTCAAGATCAAAATTCAACATGACCGTAATATGACCTTGACAAATTGGAGAAGTGGTTTAAAACAATGCAATTTAATAAGTCTAAGGGTCAGATATGGGCTTTAAAGGGATTGGGAAGGAAATGGAAATTATAATAATGTAGGTGATACCATGCCAGTGAGAATGCATTTGTGTGTGTAATATACTATGTAACAAATAATATTGAGTATGATTTGAGTCAAGAATATAGCAATAGCTTTTATTTTTTTTCTCTCTCTCACCATGGCATAGTGCTTACTCACTCACAAATATTTCTAATACATGTCATCAAAATTTCATCATTAAATCCTGTATCCCTGCTGATAAAATTAAAAGTAATTCTAAGATATATAAATGAAGAGAAGGGTATAAAGGTACAAATAAGTGGGTGAATATTAATGAAATTACTTTGTATTGTGCTTTACAAATACGATTTATACATTTATCTTGTTACTAACACATTCATTCATTCATTCATTCAGCAAACATTACATATTTATAGAACTTCTACTATGTCCCAGGCACTGCATTAGGTGCTGGTAATACAAGGTGTGGAAAAGCAAGCATTGTCCATATTTCTTAGAGCCTGCAGTCTAAAGAATAATTACTAATTGTAGTAAATATAGACAGGGTACTATGAGCCATGGGACAGGGAGCCTTTCTCACCTGGAAGGATGAGGAAAGGCATCCCTTGTGAAATGTCTTCTTAACTGAAGTATGACGTAGGTAGCCTAAGGGGACAAGGGAGTAAAGGAGTAAGTATTTCTTGCAAAGGGGAAAGCAAGTGTTAAGAATTTGAGCTTCAAAAAAGGAATGCTTCACGTTGATATTACAGTCTCAACAAATACAATTAAATTTCTGGTTGTTAATACATTGCATAAAAGTGGAGGAGTGGATTTCTGCCAAAATTAGGGCATATAGTTAGGATTAGAAATGTGCTCTGTGATATCAGTGCCTTTAACATTGCAGTGAGACTGGGAGAAAAAAAACGTACAAAGAGGCTATCCTCTGGACCCAATGGCACTGATGTACATCAAGGCTTTTGCTGAAGTAGAAAACCTGCTATTGATATTGAGATGCTCTTGAATGAAACAATGACTTTAAATAAGAGTTTCAAACTGAAACTCAGAAAGACCAGCAATCTGACATGACTTAAATTTGAACTGCTTCTCAGATAGGCAATTTATACTTTGGGGTAAATGGAAACTGGGCTTGGTTTCACTAATGATATCAATGACATTTTGCTATTAAATTTGGTTTAATATTTTCATTTTACAAATCCCTAACTTCAAAAACTCTCTAAGGGAAAGTAAGGGGAAAAGGATAGGACTAACTTGTTTAGTTACATTACCTTGAATTTTACATTTAAATTGAGCTGCGCTATCTCCACCAATGCTTGACTAGAAGCCTGCACAGTGAGTAGTTGTAATGGAGGAGATTGGCTCATTTTAATGGCCACATCTGATGGATCTCAAAGAAATTCAGGTAAAACAACTCTCTGCATAGTTCATAGTCAATTATTTTTACTTACAGAAAAATGCCAAAGCCTAGAAAACTTTAAATGGTGGATAATCAGCAACATTCACATTTTTCCTTGAGATTTTCAGGATTGTACAAACACATTTAGGCTTTGAAAGACACGTTTTGGAACTTTACTGGAGGTATTCTAAGAAATACCTTCATGTTAAAACAATCTCCAAATATTTTAGGAATAACTAGTATCTCTCTGTAAATAATTCATGCCTTACTTAATTATTATCATTGTTAGAAATTCATACTGAAGTATTTCAGAAAAAGATGACATATTAAGAATGTGACACTGCTTCCATGTCATATAAGAGCATGAGGATATCTCTATTATGAAACTTACTGCATTTTGCTACAACATTTTTGTCTATCTTCTTTTCCAGATTACAAGCTTCTTAAAAAATAGACTGTGCACAGATCTAACTTTCTGGCCTACATTTGCAGCACTGGAGACTACTATTGAAATATTAATTCAAAGGATATTTTAGAAAACATTATAGACAGAACTCTACCATAAAAGAGCATATATAAATATAGCATATTTTCTGATGTTATTGAATCATCTTAAATATTGGTTAATGCAAATTTCAATCTCTAAGGCACTTCTACAACATACCTGAAAAATGATCGTCCTCTTGTACTTGAATGTCCTCACTGAGAAAAAATTGCCAACTCAAAATAAGTTTATTTCATTTTTAGGAAGCTCTAATTGTTAGAAAAGTCACTCTTAAAATAAGTTAAAATCTCTATTCCTCAACTTCTATGCATTTTCTTGGTTTTTAAATTAGGGGCAACTTGATCTTTTTTTGATTTTACAGCTCTAACATAGCTAAAGCTGGCGTTCAGGTCCTTTGCCCACTTACCTACTCTTCATAATTATTTTATTAAAAGAAATATATTGTGGTATAATATAAAAAATATACTAACTTGAATGTCCACTTTAATGAATTTTGACAAATGTAAATATTTTGTAACTCTGTTTCCATCAAGGTAGACAATTTTCCTATTACCCCCCTTTGCAGTTTTCCCTTTCCTCTTTGCAGTCACTCTCTACTCCATATTTGATACAGGCAACTGCTGATATGTTTTCTGTCGCCATAGATTCATTTTTCCTTTTCTAGAAAGTCATATAAACAGAAACATAAAGTACATACTCTTGTGTATCTAGCTTTTTTCTCAGCATAGTGTTTCTGAGATTCATCCTTGTTGCATTCCTCATAATTCTATCCTTCTACTGCTGTATGATATGACATTGTATGGATATACCACAACTGGTTCACCCATATAAATCTTGTTGGAGATTCTCTGATGATGGCCATTCTGACCGGTGTGAGGTGATACCTCAATGTAGTTTTGATTTGCATTTCTCTAGTGATTAGTGATGTTGAGCATCCTTTCATGTGTTTGCTGGCCATCTGTATATCTTCTTTGGAGAAATGTCTATTTAGGTCTTTTGCCCATTTTTAGATTGGGTTGTTTGTTTCTTTGATATTGAGCTGCATGAGCTGCTTCTAAATTTGGGAGATAAATCCTTTGTCAGTTGCTTCATTTGCAAATATTTTCTCCCATTATGAGGGTTGTCTTTTCGTCTTGTTTATGGTTTCCTTTGCTGTGCAAAAGATTTTAAGTTTCATTAGGTCCCATTTGTTTATTTTTGTTTTTATTTCTCTAGGAGGTGGGTCCAAAAGGATCTTGCTGTGATTTATGTCATAGAGTGTTCTGCATATGTTTTCCTCTAGGAGTTTGATAGTGTGTGGCTTTACATTTAGGACTTTAATCCATTTTGAGTTTATTTTTGTGTATGGTGTCAGGGAGTGTTCTAATTTCATACTTTTACATGTACCTGTCCAGTTTTCCCAGCACCACTTATTGAAGAGGCTGTCTTTTCTCCACTGTATATTCTTGCCTCCTTTATCAAAGATAAGGTGACCATATGTGTGTGGGGTTATCTCTGGGCTTTCTATCCTGTTCCATTGATCTATATTTCTGTTTTTGTGCCAGTACCATATAAATGCTGGAGAGGGTGTGGAGAAAAGGGAACCCAATTGCACTGTTGGAGGGGATGTAAATTGATACAGCCACCATGGAGAACTGTATGGAGGTTCCTTGAAAAACTAAAAATAGAACTACCATACGACCCCGCAATCCCAGTACTGGGCCTATACCCTGAGAAAACCATAATTCAAAAAGAGTCATGTACCAAAATGTTCACTGCAGCTCTATTTACAATAGCCAGCACATGGAAGCAACCTAAGTGTCCATCATTGGATGAATGGATAAAGAAGATGTGGCACATATATACAATGGAATATTACTCGGCCATAAAAAGAAACAAAATTGATGTATTTGTAATGAGGTGGATGGACCTAGAGTCTGTCATACAGAGTGAAGTAAGTCAGAAAGAGAAAAACAAATACCGTATGCTAACACATATATATGGAATCTAAGAAAAAAAAAGGTCATGAACAACCTAGGGGTAACACGGGAATAAAGACACAGACCTACTAGAGAATGGACTTGAGGATATCGGGAGAGGGAAGGGTAAGCTGTGACAAAGTGAGAGAGTGACATGGACATATATACACTACCAAACGTTAAATAGATAGCTAGTGGGAAGCAGCCGCATAGCACAGGAAAATCAGCTCGGTGCTTTGTGACCACCTAGAGGGGTGGGATAGGGAGGGTGGGAGGGAGGGAGACGCAAGAGGGATGAGATATGGGAACATATGTATATGTATAACTGATTCACTTTGTTATAAAGCAGAAACTAACACACCACTGTAAAGCAATTATACTCCAATAAAGATGTTTAAAAAAAAATCTTGTATATTTTGGTCATATACAGTTTTACCTATTATGAATAATGGTGTTACACATTTTTGTGAACAAATTTGTGTGACCTAGACCTAAGACTTCATATCTCTTGGATAAGTATGAACTATTAGGTAATTGCTTGGTCATATGCAAATGTATATTTAACTTTAAAGCTTTCATGCTACAAGCCCATTAACAATGTATTCATGATTCTCTAGGTCCACACCAAAACTTGATATTAACAGTTTTTTAAATTTTAGACATTATAGTGGTATGTAGTGGTATCTCATCATAATTATAATTTGTACGTCTTTGATGGAGCAATCTCTAAATGTATATAAATTATATATACTTAATATATATGTTGTATACAATATATGTAAATATTTTAATTAATTTTTTTGGAGTATAGTTGATTTACAATGTTGTGTTAGTTTCTGCTGTACAGCAAAGTGAGTCTGTTATACATATACATATATCCACTCTTTTTTAGTTTCTATTCCCATATAGGTCATTACAGAGTACTGAATACAGTTCCCTGTGCTATACAGTAGGTTCTTATTAGTTATCTATTTTATATGTAATAGTGTGTATATATATATATATATATATATATATATATATATATATATATATATATATAATGTAATTAGGCACTTAAAAATAAAAGGAAGACATGCAAATAGCCAATAGGCATATATTCATGGATACATATACTTTATATTTATATATATAACATATCCATAAATATATTTTTTGCCATTTTCTCCCATTGGATTGTCTTTTTATTTTTGAAGTGTAAAAATTCTTTCATCTGTATCTAAGTTCTTTGCCAGATATTGATATTGCAAACATTTTCCAAGTTTGATCTTTCCTGTTGATTTTCTTAATATTGATTTTTATTCAGCAGAAAGTTCCCTTTCCTCTGTGGCTGTCACTGCCTTGTCAGGGTTGGGTTCTGATCCCTAGTCGTTGGAGCAGAGGCCCTCAGGTCTGTTTCTTAGCTGTGTTTCTGATCTGCGGTGTGAGGTCGGGAGGACAGGAGCACCCCCACTGGGACAGAAGCCGTTGAGTATTCCTCCTCTGGAGGTGTCCACCTGTGGGTGTGCTCTGTTTTGTCTCCTTTCCGCCCATTGTGTGGGCTTACAAAGTACACTGCTGTTGGTACTGCTCTCAGTCCCACCTTAGCCATGGTTATGGCGGCAACTGGCCCTGGTGACTCAGGCATCATTTTCACCAGGCCACTGGCCCCGATCCACTGAGGTCAGGTCCCAGGATTGCGGTAATTATGTACCTGGACCCACTATGTGAGATACGGAGGCAGCTCAGACTCTGGCCTGGCCAAACCCCAGCATGTATGTGCCCACAAAACCCACAGCTGCTAAAGCCAGACCTGTCTCAGCTGCAGGAGCACTTGTCCATTGGGATGTTCCCAGGTACTGAATTTAGGAAGCCATCAGAGGAAGTGTAATGCCATGATTTGCACAGCCATGAGGAGAGATTTCAGCTCTTCTTCCTTAGTTGCATGTTCCCTGGAACTCAGCTGTGGTTTCAGCCCCATCTCTGCATGTGGGCCACCCACTGGCGTCTGCTCCCAAGGCTGCTGGAGCACACGAGCTTGTCAGGCAGGAGGATGTAGAAGCGGCAATCAGGGCAGGCAGGCTGCCCAGGTGAGAGGGTGCTGGGTGGCTATGGGATGTACGAGCCTGTCAGGCAGGAGGGAGTCAAGGTGGCAAGCTGGGCAAATGGGCCACCCAAGCAGGAGAGTGCTGAGGTGATGATGGCTGGGGGCCCGTGAGCCACTCTGGCAGGAGCCCTTCCTAGTGCCTGTGGAGGCAGGGGCCAGTGCGTGAGGAGAGAGGCTGCAATGGGGGCCTCGCCCTTTGTGCATCATGCAGCAGTGGCACTTTGCTTCTCTGCTGGTCTGGGCTTCCTCCAGGAGCATTCCTTGTTGTGGAGCTCCTCACTCCTATCCCCTTGAGCTGTCTCCTCACAGCCAACATCATTCCCCTTCCTGGGTCTGCTCTTCAAACCCCACATTCCAACACTCAGCCCCCCGTGTGCACCAGTGGTCCCCAGTGGCTGGGGCATGCAGAGCTGTGGCCAGACCACTTGTGTAGGCCTCACTCTCTCCTGCCTGCCACAGACTGGTTGCTGCACTGTTCTCTGAGCCAACAAATTTCTCCTTCTGCCCCAGCTTCTCTCCCCACTGCTTCCCCAGATGCGGGAACCTCTTCTCATCTTCAGCTCCGCTCCCCCGCCCAGGGTCACAGGTCACGTCCCACTTCATCTGCTCTTCCTTTTCCCTTCTTCTTTCTTTCATCCTACCTGCTTACGTGGGGATCTTTCTTGTCCTTTCAGGTGCCTGAGGTCCTCTGCTAGTGTTTATCAGGTGCTCTGGGAGAATTGTTCCATTTGTAGATGTATTCTTGATGCATTTGTGGGGAGATATGAACTCCACATCTTCCTACTCCTCCGTCTTCTTGACTGACTAATCAGCAGTTTGAGTTTTAAAAGGCCACTTTTTCCCCTTTTTTAACCTTGGTTTCAGGTTCTACCTAATTTAGCTAATTAGGCTCAGGTCATTGTGGTCTGTATTTACATTTCTGATTTGTACCGATTTGCAAGACAAAGACAGCTGCTTTTAATTCCCCAAAGAACTGGCCTGTCACCTAAATAATATTAAAAGATTGATTTGCCCAACTACGTTTTCTTTAACTTGCTTTTCTGTATCAGTGAGAAGATTTCCAACTAGACTGAAATTTCAGAATTCTATAGTCTAGAACTTTATGGTTTAATTGATCATGCCTTCTAAACTTGCATAAGGCATTCAACAAAGACCCTCTTTCTGAGTGCACATGTTAGACCCAGAGTAAGGTCTCCATTATTTATTTTTATTATCCCTTAAATATTAGCTGTCAGTTCTTACTTTATATTGTATAGGCTCAGGCAATCCCACTGGTTTCCTTTAGTATGTTTAATTAATATTTCCTTCATATGCCGTCTTATAATATCAGGCAGGGGAAGATTTCCCCAGTGAAACATGTCTATCCCACACAATATAATTAGGCAAAAGAGAGGTAATTATCTTACACAATGCCTATTTAAACATACCAATTTTTATAAAGACTCTGGGGTCCCCAGAGAGTGGTTGAACCTAGGGACTCAGGCACTTTTGTCAATCTTTTAACTTGATTAATTGGTCTAACTTTTGCCCCAAGTAATTGTTGGTCAGGTATCTCAGTGTAATTTTACGTGTATAAAATTTACATGTCATAAAATATACGTACTTTAAACTGGGGTAAATAGGGCAGACTTGTTTGGGTCTGGCCCTTTAATGTTGAGGACAAGTAGGAGATCCCTTTGGCCCATCCAATCTTAGGCAGTATTGTACCCAATCTTTGATTTATCTCATTAATGTCTGTTTTATTTATCCCACTTTAAAATAACCATCTAAAGATTTCTTATTCATTTAGGAGAAGTCCCTTTAAAATTTCCACCTTGTTGGGAAAAAGTTTTTAGGCTTTTCCTTCAGTTTTTTTCTCTGTTACTTAACCTAATTAACAATAATTATTCTAATGTTTTTATTAGCATCTGTAAGACCCATTTAGGGGAAGCAGAGACCACAAATAAGGTTTCCCAAACCAATTTTTTGGGTTTGTTTGAAACTAAAGGAGTTTTTAGGTTAACCATTATATGACTAATTTCCAGCATTTCCACCCCCCCATAGGAGCCAATGAAACAGCTGTTTATAATGAGAGCTCTCTAAAAATTTACCAATTTAGAAGTTTCTCCAATTTGAAGGATCCATCATCTGGCCATAAATGAGGTATACCTTAATAGTGACTCAAACCAATAAGACGCAAGTGGCTTCCCCACAAAAGAGTGTAAAGGATGCTGTCTAAATAAGATCCAGAAAGTTTACTCCCAAAAGTAGTTTAAGAAAGTAATGGTCTTTGTTGTACAGGCTGACACAATGAAGGTTAAGATGGCAAAAAGCCCCTGAGAGTTGTACAGTCAGACAAAAGACTGCTCAGAATCCCAGTCTATTTGACTGGCTGCCAAATGTACACCATATAAGTACTTTTGGATGGTAGTGACCAAGTTCTCAAAACACACACACACACACACACACACAGAAGAATATCAGAACACTTACATTTGAAAGACCCGGGAAGAGAAATGCAAGTTTCCCCTAGAAAGCCTTTTGTTTTTTTGAAGTCAGAATTCTGAAAAGATGTTTTTATCGAGCCAGCTTTTTCTAACTTAACTGCATATGCAATAAAAGAGTCCTATCTTAGTCATTTTTAGGGCAAGATTTTCTTTAAGTCCCAAGTAAGTAAGCACTTGTAAATGTAAATTTTGTATGGACATAAACCTGGCCAGGATATCCGTTGGAGGCTGGAAATCTGTTGTTCCTTTTTCTTTTGTATTGAAAGCTAAGTTCCCCATTCTGAGTTCAATTTGTGAAGATCACTTTTATTTTGACAAACTCTATTAAAGTAGCCAATTCAAGGAAGACAGGTTAGTCTTCCACCTAATTACCCAGTCCAACTTTTACTCAGTGTCTTTCACCTGAGCAAAGTCTCCCCAGTCTTTCAGCTGAGGATAAACCACAGTGTCTACACTGAGCAAGATCTTCCCAGTGTCTTTTAAGTGAGGCTAACCCACTTGAGCAGAAGTCTTCCCAGTGTTTTTCTACTGAGGATAAGCCCTCAGTGTTTAAACTGAGTAAAAATCTTCCCAGTGTCTTTCACTGAGGATGACCCAAGTACTTCTTCTTGAAACCAAGTTTCAAGGATAACCTACTACTCAAGAGAAGAGTTGAACACCACTGCATACAACTTAGGATCATCAACCAAAACTGGAGATCCAAGAACCAGGAGATACTCACCCAAATTCGTCTGGACTCTCTGAGAAAGCGGACAGGCCCAAGAAGCCTCTGCTGGTGCCAGGACTCTGGATCCTCATAGAGTTCAGGCAAAGAAGAAAAGTCTGCTCTGGGCCCCTTCATTGGTTGCCAAGACTGCTGACTGAAAACTATGCACAACCCAAAAGGAGAATTATGTTTTATTTGGCAGATTTTCTGAGGACTTAAGCCCAGAACACAGCCTGTCAGATCACTCTGAGGAACTACTCAGAAGACCTAAGGGAGGAGTTAACCAAAACCAGGTAGTCAGAACATCAAAAGGTTACTATTAATTAAAGAAAACTAGACATCTCAAGTTAAGGACTTTAGCACTTTTCTATGTATGAGAAGATGAAAGAATCTGGGCTCTGTGAAATCATTCCTTTGATGTGCACCTTAACTCTAGAATCAGTACCCTGTTTTTCTCCATCCCGAATCCCCTCAAGGTGCACAGTTGAGGGTTCCTGCTTTGACATCTGACTTGATGACTGCAACATCCTTTGTCTACTGATATGGCAGGGAACATTTTTCATCCACGGGTAAGAAATTGAGGAGAAAATTAACATAATTCAAGATATAAAACCATTACAATATTAAAAATTCCCAAATGTCAAACAAACATAAGTACCCTTGACCTGTAAAATGGAAGATGCCGAAGAAGGGAAAAAAAGAAACAATAAAGAAAATGTAGAAAATAAAGCATAAAATAAGATGGCAGAAATCAATAACAGTAGAACAATAATTAAATAAATCAAGGTAAATGTTATCATAAGATTTTTAAATTTCCAAAAAAAACCCCATCAAACAAAACATATTGAAAATAAAGTAATAGAGAAAATTTAGAGAGCAAATATGAATGCAAAGAAGACCTGTTAGGTAGTTAGTCAGACATTAGCAGCAAGGAGGTGACAGTGGTGAGAAAGACAAGAAGAAGAAATTGAGTCACACGCAGCCATCTGGGGACTCTCCCTTGACTCCACCCAGAACGGGAGAAACTATGGTCTGGTGGTGGGCAGCTTATCCTGATAAAGAGAGGCACAGTAACACAAGGGGACTTCTCCAGGCTGTGCATGCCCAGACCAGACAGGCGTATAACCTATAGTAAATCCAAACTCATTATACCATAATTACAATAAATTACATGTGGTTTTGCCCCTCCCCCCACCCAGTAGGCATTTCTTGGGGATTCAAAGATGAGAGCATGCGCAGCAGAAAACTTGTTCCATAGCTCAGGACTGTCAATCAAATAATGATCCTTGTCACTCACCCCCGCCTCTCTGCCAAATGCTCCTTAAAAGCGCTCGTAAGGGGCTTCCCTGGTGGCGCAGTGGTTGAGAATCTGCCTGCTAATGCAGGGGACACGGGTTCGAGCCCTGGTCTGGGAGGATCCCACATGCCGCGGAGCAACTAGGCCCGTGAGCCACGACTACTGAGCCTGCGCGTCTGGAGCCTGTGCTCCGCAACAAGAGGCCGCGATAGTGAGAGGCCCGCGCACCGCGATGAAGAGTGGCCCCCGCTTGCCACAACTAGAGAAAGCCCTCGCACAGAAATGAAGACGCAACACAGCAAAAATAAATAAATTAATTAATAAAAACTCCTACCCCCAACATCTTCTTTAAAAAAAAAAAAAGCGCTCGTAAGCCTTTATAGGAATGCTGCTTTCAATTTGCAGAAACAGTACACCCATCCCCCCCCCATCCCGAGAGTGTACCTTTGCTTCGATATACTTTGCTTTCGGCTTGCTTCACTTCGCTGAAATAGCCTGTTCTCAGAAACAGCCTGCTCTTTCTCTCTCCTTCTCTCTCTCCCTCTCTGAGAGTGTACCTATGCTTAAATCAACTTTGCTTTGTGCTTAAGCTTAACATGGTAGTTTGCGATCCTTTGCTTACTATCATGGAACCAAGATAGCTGGTCCAGGCCTTCCACTGACCTCCTCGGTTGAAGCTATTTTGTTACAAAGCATGTCCACATGGTGACAGACCTAAGTCTAAATTTTGATAAAAGGTTGAATTAAGGTGAGAATATCATATGGGAGGAAAAGACTAGGAAAAATAGTAGATGTAGGAGATATGTTTGTGAAAGTGCACATTCATGGCAATATAGCCAAATAAACTCACATGCCCACGTTCCCACTAAAACTGTATAAAATTATGACCAACAAGCAGAGAATACACATTATTTTAAAGCCCTCATGGGGCATTAAGACATATTTACCATGTGAATCCTTCAGTGAATCTTGTGTTACTGCTAAGGGATGTCATAGGGAATTTTGTGTAAGACTCAAAGCTCCCTTTCTATATGGTTCAGGCTGGACTTGAAGCTTCAGGGGCCTGGGAGGATGGGGCAGGAAAGGCAAGGCACACTCAGAAAAGAGAATACATCCATAACACACTAGGCATATCTGAAGAGGCTGCTCAAGACCTGGCTCAGCCCCAAGGGTTTGACCCCTAGTCCTACTCTTCACCCTACAGCCCTTTAGGGTCAGGACCTTGGCTCACCCTAACCCATTCCTAGCTTCCGGGTATAGAATGAGTGCACATGTCTGAATGTTAAAGTTCTCTAAAAATTTACATGTTGAAATCCTACCTCTTAAAGATAGGAGGCGGGGCCGTGCAAAAGTGCTTATGAGCTTTCATGAATGGGATTAGTGCCTTATGAAAGAGACTCCAGAGATATCTCTAGCCTCCTCCCATCATATGAGGATACAGAGAGAAGGCTCCAGCTGTGAACCAGGAAGAGAGCTCTCACTACGAGGTGGCCATACTGGTGACTTGATCTTGGGCTTCCCAGCCTCCAGAACTGTGATAATAAATGTCTGTTGTTTTTAATCTACCCAGTCTATGGTATATTGTTATAGCAGCCCTAATGGATTAAGACCACATATTTCAAAATTTATCTGGAGAGTGGGGACTGTCTTATCAGTGCAAACTAAGAAGTTGGGTTGAGACAACATATGAAAGATTTTTTTTAAGTAGAAAATTATGGATTATTGGATTTGAAAGTACTAGATTGGTTAAGGAACATGAGTACGTGTGTGTGTGCGTGTTTGCAGTGTGTCCCAAAAGTTTTTGTGCAGTTTAAAGATTTACTAACTCCAGAATTATAAACACTACAAACTTACAAAAACATCATTTGAAGGTTTAACTGTTACCAGATGCAAGTCTGTGTGCCTGATGCACAGTGAGGCTAAATACTGAAACATCAGAGTTTGAAGCAGAGAAAGGTTTACACAGTGCCATGCAAGAAGACATGTGGCTCATGCCCAGGAAAAACCCCAAGCTCCCTGAAGGCTTTCAGCAAAGCCTTTTTAAAGGCAAGGTGAGGGAGGGGCATGACTAATTGTTGCAAATATCTTGGTGTTGGATCCTTTGTTCTAGAGGCTGGCCAGATGGGTCAGATCCTGGTCAGGTCATGTGTTCCTGTAAACGTCCAACAAAACAATTATTATTCTCTGTTCTGCAACTTTTTATCTCCATGAATGGGCTCTTAAAAGTCAGAGCCTTAGAAATAGTCTATCCTGTATATTTCAGGCTCTAGGCAACATTGTTTTACAAAAAGTGCAGAGCCAGCCTGGATCACAGGGATGGACAGAGTTAGCTCAGGCAACAGAGCATAAAGATTAAAGTAAAAAAGATCTCATGTGGAGGCAGATTTGTTCTTTCCTATTACATAACTATTTATAATTCTTTCATACTTATGAATTTTGAAAAATAAATTATTTCAATTTTTGTGTGTAGTTCCCTCTGATAGAAAATGAGGCAAAACATACACTATTCAAAATTCACAAAACTAAATAAGTGTAAAAGAAATTCAAGTTCTATCCCTGGGTTTACACAAGACACATACATGATGTGGGAAAGTTGGAGCTGAGGACAAAGGAAATCCTGAGTAAAAATGTCTGTGAAACAGCCAGTCTTCCAGGGTCAGCTTAAGATGTTCAAGAGTTATCAAGTTGGTGGGCCTCAAGTAAAGGTCTCTAATGGATGAAGGAACCAGGTTCCAGATGGAATGAAGAGAAAATTGGCTAAGGTCTCTCTGACAGGATGAGAGTAGTTGGAAGGAGGGATCTGGAAGCCCCAGGAGGGTGCAGGTGTCTGTGGGTGTGGATGGGAAGGGAAGGAGGGGCAGTGATTCAGCCTATTTCTCTTATTGCCCCTCCCCCACACTCAGGAGCCCTTTGTGACAAGGCCACAGCTCTGTGATGCAGGCCTGGGGTTCTGCCATCAAGTGAACTCCCAGTGCTCTGTTGCCTGAGGGCAGCAATGCAGTTCAGAAGATGGAGAATCTCTTTTCTTTGAAAGACATTGTTGCTATCTGGCTGAGATCCAGCCCAACTTCCTGGGTGATTGATATCATCCTTGGGTTCCTGTGTGGACTGGGGCTCTTCCTAATGTTACTCCACTGCTTCCAGAGTAATCTATTCTTAGCACCACCTAGGAAACATAGAAACATCAGGAAGGTAAGAAACCTTTGGCCTAATCCCAGCAGAGATTCTCTCTTTTTTTCTTATTCTTATTTCCACTTTTCTAAACCACGTAGAGAGACTCCTGAGATGGGAACTCTCAGAAAAGTATAGAACATCATCCTTCTAGGGAAAAGCCAGGCCAGAGAGGGGTTAGAGTGGGCATGAGGATTTCTAGCCTAAGATCTTAGACCAGGAGTTCAGGTATGGTAGAGGGCTCCAGGGCAAGTCCCAAATGCAGTGACTAATGGTTAAGGACTGGATTACTAAGAGGTCAATCTCTGCAGGAAGGCTGACCCCTGAGCCCTGGTTCGCCAGCCACCTTCCCACAGCGGGTGTCTCAAGTGAGACCTTCCTCTGTGTTGGGGCTGAGCCCCTGAGAGCCTGAGAGAAGAGGCTGGAGTGGAGGTCTGGCCTTGGGAAGCAGAATCCTATCTGACAAAGCTCACGTGGGCATCTAGGTCTGAGAATGTGTGTGTTTCTTGATCAGAGGAACAGTGACAGAAGAAATCTATGGTGATTAAAACTTAAAAAATCCTTCTTGGGCTTCCCTGGTGGTGCAGTGGTTGAGAGTCCCCCTGCCAATGCAGGGGACGCAGGTTCGTGCCCCGGTCCGGGATGATCCCACGTGCCACGGAGTGGCAGGGCCTGTGAGCCATGGCCGCTGGGCCTGTGCGTCCGGAGCCTGTGCTCCTCAACGGGAGAGGCCACAACAGTGAGAGGCCCGCATACCCCCCCCAAAAAAAAAATTCTTTGCACTCTTCAAAGAAGAAAAACTGAAAATATTGTTATCCACTTTAAAAATAAGTAAAAGGGGAAAAAACCCCACAGAGTTTTAGTTAAATGTAGAAAGTCATGTTGTTCATGAACACAGCTTGCCTAGATAGAGGACAGTGAGAGTTGGGTGTTCGCCCCTCACTTTTTCTTATCTCTCAGCATCAAGTAAAGCTGAAGGGGAGGAGCAGGAGTAGGAAGAAAAGTGGATCTTTGAAAGGTAAGCCTTTGCCATTCAGCCCTGCATGACCCGAGAGTTAGCTTCCATCTCTCCTAGTCCTGAGGGCCCAGCTTCACGGTCTCTGAGGATGCCAGTGGCAGAGATTATTCCTCAGGAAACAGAGCCTGAGCCTAATTAACAGAGCCTAATTAACGTGGAAGCACTTTGCAAAGGACAAACCCTTTTCAAGTGAGACTTACCATCACTGTCAGGGACATGTGGTCTTGGACACTGATACTTGGGCTCCAGAGTCTAATCCTCCAAAGATTTCCCTTAAAGGGCCATTGCACTCAGCCTCCTGAAAGACTCTTAGGCCTCTGCCTTCACCACCATGACCCAGTCTCCTGATTTCCAGCTTGCAGGAATTGCCTGGAAGAACTGGAGGGGACTCACGACCTGGTTTCACTTCTGCAAAGGTAAAGAACCTTTCCCCTTCTCTCCTGGGTCTTCCTTCCTCCCAGAGCCTATAATGTGACCCCAGCCCTGGGAGGGGGAGCCATGGGAGGGCATGGCTAAGGCCCTAGGGTGAGGGAGAGCAGGAGCATTATGAAGTCAGTGTGGGGGCAGAGGAGGGTTCTTGGGCTGCAGGTGCCCACCCCTGCCTGTCCTGTCCGGCCATCCTGGCCCCATCTGCTCTCCTACAGCTGCCTGGGGAGGCTTCCTGGCAAGGGCAATGTTCATCAGCTCTCATGTCAAGACCCTCCTGGTGAGACGTGCAAAGCAGTGCCTGCTGGAGCCTGTGGAAGATACTGCTTGAAGGGTTGGGAACCCTGCATAAACACCTCCTGTAGGGTTTCCTTCCTTGATCCAGACGCTCGAGAGGTGCTGGAAGCACATATTAAAAGGTTTTGGGTAAAGCACAGGTGGACCCTACCCCTCAAGGTCCTCAAGCCCATAAATCTCTTTAAGTCGAAAAAGTTCCAACCCTCCACCGTTCTGCAGTTTGCCACTTCCCCTTCAGCCACCTGTGTGTCTGGGTCCCACTCAACAGTCAAGTGTGCTGAGTTCCTGGAGAAACCTCCTCAGGCTCATTCAGGAGAGAAGGTGATAACAGAAGAGTCAGTTCCTACCCTGAAGAGCCCTCTCCTTGTCCCCTCAACTGTGTGTAAGGAAATCCAGAGTACCCTGGGAGCGGTTCCATCTGTTGACTACCATGGGCCCTCAAAGGCTTCTCTGACTGGACAGGAGGGAAGGCCACCTTCTCAGTCCCTCACACTCAGCCTTGTGGGCAGAACCTGGAAGAGTGAGACTGTGGAATGGGTCAAGAGGGACAGCCTAGAGCCAGGTCCAAGTTCAGCAATGGTCAGGAATGAGCCAAGAGAGGAGAGTGGTGGTCAGGCCTCACGAGACCCCTGCCATAGGGTAACAGTGATGGAGGTGAACTTAGGATCCCAATCTTTGAGAGGTGAAGAGGCCAGGGAGGCTGTGGAGGCCAAGGAGTCTCCTGCTCTTCAACCACAGTCTAGTGTTACCTTGGAAACCAAAGTGTTGACAAAATCCCAAACCACAAATGTACATATGAGGAGTTTAGAGGTGCCAGGGGCCAGTAGAAGTTTTCTACTACCTAGACTGTCTGTTTTCCAACATCCAGGTGAGCCATGCCTTAACATGGAGGTTGCTAGTGAGTTTAACTCCAAAGTAAAGGTACAGTCAGACAACCAGCTTCAGGACTTTCCCAAACACAGGTTCCTTGCTGCAGACAACTTGGCTTCTCAGGTGCCTCAGTGCCATCCCCAGAGAGTCCCCACCAGAGACAGGTTAGCTTCCCAGGAGCCAAGTGGCCTTATGGAAGCCCAAAGGAGCCACCTAGGGCAGCAGGAGCCCAAAACTTCAAAACTCCCAGACTCATGCAAGAGCCAGAGCAAGATGATTGCCCCTACTTACAAAAGAGAGGACTGTAGGAGGCATAAACAAGGAGAGCATGAAGAAAGGTTTAAAGAATTAGGGACCTCTCAAGCTGGAAGTATGAGCCGCCCTGCCCAGGTCAGGGGAATAACAGACTCTATTGGGAGCAGATGTCTCCAACTCATGCCAGAGAAGAAACATAGCCCTCCAGAAAGCCTCTTCAGAAAAAGGATGAGGCTATTTTTAAAGTGGATTTCCCCCAAGAAAAAAGTCAATGGTCGAGATGCTCTGCAAAAAAAAAAGCCCATATCAGCCACTGCCCAGAGTCACGGATCAGTCAAAAGCAGATCAACCTTGAAGAGTGAGACTGCTGAGGGTCGGGCACGCATGACAGCTGTTGGACAGATCCCAGAAGAAAAAAGAGCAATTCACCATGGACTTCATGCCACAAAGTTAAATGAACACAAACTGGAATTCCAAGTCCCAGTATGTGGGTGTTTCTGCTACCATAGGCTTACCTCCTACCCAGAGCAAGGGAGAATGATGGGTTATACAGCCTGCAGTCATAAAGCCACCTCCAAGGGCCAGAGTTGTTCTATCAGGGAAAGGGAAGTCAGACACCAACATAGTTTGAAAAGTGTAAGGTTTGACAATGAGCAGCTGGGCCTAAGGTGCCTCCCATCCTTGCCCCCCAAGAAGAGTTTGTTTCCAGTTAGTACCTGCCAGTATGGGCCAAGGATTCCAGGTGCTCCAGCCCGCCATCAACACTGTCCAAGGCATTGTCATCTTTGGGGAGGTGTCTTGCCTGCTCGACAGTAAAATCCTTCTTTAGTCTTCCCTTTAGTAGGAAAACATGTCTCCAAGTAAAAATTCAGTCCATGTAGACAAAATGATTTTCTCATTAGCACATCCAAGATATTTAATGTTCCCCAATACATATATATATACATATATTTTTTCTAATAAAAGCATAGTGTAATGGCTGCTGTCTGTGCTGTGCACTTTGTCTTCTAGAAGGGAGGGGCATGGAGGGAGGTGGACAGTAGCATCACAAGCTTGCTCCTTGTCTCGTGTCCCTCCATTGCACCTTATGATACTGTCATTACACAAACCAAAATTACTCTAACAATGAGATGGGAAAAACCTATGAAGCCCACACCCAAGGATCTGGTTCAACCAGTCTTTCTCCTTCTCCTATGTTACTTTGAACTTTATGCAACTGTAGTGGATAGGTTTACACGATAGGGCCGGACATTGCAATTCAGGCTTCAGGAAGTGTCAGAGCCAAGTGGATGGAAGTTTGGGGGGAATAGAGTATGGGCTCTGAGTTCAGAAACGGGAGAAACCTTGCCCCTGGATCTCTTGGTAGGGAATATACAACATCTGCTCTTAAGAGTTCCTTCTCTCTCTGATGAAGGCTGGGATTGAGATATGCCCTATGAACCCCTTTTAGCTTAGGCATAATAAAATGTACAGCATCACCCTCCCCCACCTCTGTTTCTCCTAGACTTTAGAGCAGCAGCAAGGATGGCATTTCCAGCTCCGTGTGTGTAGGTGGGGGGAGTATCAGGGAGGCTGCTGAGGGCTGTGTTGAGTCCAGTCCCATATAAATGAATGGCTATGTTCATGGGTCACCTACCTTCCACTCTATGTTAACCCCAGAGAAGGAGTTTTGGATGAATGGAATAGGGGTGTGACTGTGGGTAGTAACTATCTGATGGTCAAACACTGTGAATTTAGGGTGGGACGTAGGTGTAGAAAAATCCCTGGATCCAAGGAAGGAGGCAAAGTGGTACCAGATTCCCATAAATGTGCAGTTGTGAAAGAGCAGCCCCCTGACATACAACCACCATCTAAAGGCCTAAAGGGGAGGAAAAGTTAAGGGTCCAGTAGCTCATCATGGCCCCACCCCAGGGTCTCTAGCCTATTCCAACTCTAAGATCACAGACCTAGAGAAACCACCTTTAGGTCAAAACAGAAGGTCAAACTTATAGAAGTAAAGCAAATCAGGGAAGGTTAATCTCTTAATACTATATTTAATAAGCTTACACATCATCACCTCTTGACTTTTAGGAAGGATAACTTAACAATAGGTGTAAAAGCCAAGACTAGGGAACTTGGGATGTGACTCCTAGTCTGGTGACCTTCACATAAACACATGGCCCAAGGACTGCTCCAGGGGAGAGGTGGGGACTGGCCTGTGATTGTGTAGTAAGCCTTGCCTGTCTCTCAGTCCTTGATCACCCCAGAGCCTGGCAGGTGAAGAAGCAAGCAGACAGGATTTGTGGTGGTGTGGAGGTGACCTGTGCAAAGTGGATGGGGCAGGGTGCAATCCAGGGGTGTTCCACTGATCTGCTTCTAGCACAGCTTTTCTTGTCTCCTGACCCCCATCCATATGGAAAAGCAGGGAGATGAGGAAGAATTTCTCTAGAGTGATTTGGTGCTTTCTGCCATGTGCAGGGCGCATGGTGGACACAGCTCCAGGTGGTATGTTTCTCATTGTGGAGATTTCTGTTCCAGCTGATGCCCCTGATCCAGATGACAACAGAAATGGACCCCATCCCCCATCCCTGTCAGGCCCCTCAACACGTGGAAATGCTGTGACCTGGGGTGGAGGGGGCAGAGTGAGCCCAGGACTGCTCACACCCCTGGTTTCTCCCTGGAGCTAGGCCCTACCTCTGGGCCCCAATTCCCAAGGCAGCCTCCAGAATGGGCAGAGCAGTGAGAGTGGAGCCAGGACTTGTGGGAGGGGTCGGTACCCAGAGGAAAGAGTTGACAGGGCTGGGACCTGAGCCTGGCTGCTGCTGGGTCCTCTCAGGGGCACCCAGAAGTGAGTTCTGGGAATATGGGGAAGCTGGACTTGGACCCCCCTGGCTCCTGCTGGGAGAGTGCCACAGACAGGTGATGCTGATGGAACAGCAAGAAAACAGAAAGAATCAAGTCCCTTTGCCTTTCTCTTGCTGCTCCGTCTTCCATAAGGTACAGTAAGACAAAAAATTGAGAGACCAAAAGAAAAAAAGAAATGGAGAGACCCAGAGACAATACACAAAGACTTCACAGACACACCTCTCAAGAGACATTTCTCACACAAACACCTTTCTCAGAGATCACATACTGAGACCTCACACAGGGACCTCATGTTGCTTCACAGACCCTCAGACAGCAACCTAGCACAGATTTAACAGATTTCCCAGAGATACCTTCCAAAGGGACCTCATACAGAGACTTCACACAGAGATCTCACCCAGAGACAACACACAGAGACTTGGCACAAAGACCTCACAGAGACCTCACATCTATACTTCAGTATCCATTGACAAGCCTTTCTTAGTGAATATGAAACCACTTAGCAAACTGGCAGCATGATAAATATATTATCAGTTGTGCCCCTCTGAGATCCACCAGACACTCACTGTCAGCATTACTCTAAATGGGGACATGTTTGAGAAGTTTTGTTCTTTTGGAATGTCACTGCCTCTGAACAAAAGAATTATACATTCCAAATGTAGATTTTCAAATTTCTTTCTTAGGTGTTCATTAGCTTGAAAATCACATATTACATTATTTTATTTTTATTTATTTTAGAAGAATAAAGAAAATAATGTTTATTTCTTAGAAATGCATGTAGTACTCTATTTTTTATTTTAAAATATTTTTATTGGAGTATAGTTGAGTTACAAATTTGTGTTAGTTTCAGGTGTACAGCAAAGGGAGCCAGGTATACATATACATATGTCCACTTTTTTTAAAGATTCTTTTCCCATAGAGGCCATTACAGAGTACTGAGTAGAGCTCCCCATGCTATACAGTAGGTTATTATTATCTATTTTGTATATAGTCGTGTGTATATGTCAATCCCAATCTCCCAATTTATCCTTCCCCGCTTATCTCCTGGTAACCATAAGTTTTCATTTGTACCCTTTTTTTAGGAGAATCACAAATTTTAAGCACAACTAAAACACTGTCAGTCTCCAGTGAGAGAAAATATTTGTCCAGTTTTAGTTATCATCCAGTCAAATGGTGTCTGGCTCATTTTTTACTTTATTGAGGACAGAACTTAAACTTGAGATGGCTTACTTGTTTCCTTTGGGAACATAAGAAAAACCTGCAACAAAGGTACTCTAGGAATGAAATAAACCAAGAAAGAAGCATCTGGACTCACATTCACTTCTCAGAGGGCTGTGTAACTAGCACATTATTTTGCACATAATAGCTTGCATCAGGTTTGTGGGGTTTGCTTTACTTTTTAACAGGCCAATAATCATGTGAGGATTTTTCACAAGTCAAATTTCTGGTTTTAAATTTTACATTCTGGCAAAATTATGCTTCTGAATATTATTTTATTTCTTAAAATGTGGTAATGCCCTAAAATGATATTACACAATCATAACGTTCAGCTAACATACTTAAAAAGATGGGCTATTAAGGATTCATTCTTAAATAATTCTATGAAATGCACATTTTCTAAGACATGCAGTTAGGATCCACTTTATATTCATTATAGGGTTAACACATTGCTTAAAAATTTTTTGAAAGATTATAAAATATATGACTTAGCCTATGCTTGACATTCTACGTGTTACCTCATAAAATTACTGAGGGAAGGATATCTTAATATCTGAATTGAAGGTAGTGTACATTTAATCTACATTTGGCTTATAACAATGAATAATGAAAGGCTTTCATTTATTATATATCTCACACTTTCCAAAGGGTACACTTCTAAAAGACTACTGATTTCTCACTGCTAATAAGCAACCTATTGTCCTTGCCTTGGTAAAATCTATCTTAATGACAGCTGGTTGTCTCCCAGATTATCCATTGGTATTACAGCATCACGGTCTTTTAAGAGGAACAGGGCTGACACAAGGACTCTTTGGGCTTATTTCTACAAGAAATTTAATTTTTCTATTCTCCTAATTAAAAAATGTATAATTATTAATTTTTCCCTTTACTCCTTTATGTCATTGAATCAGAAAACAATGGACCATGGTCATGTATGTCATCTAATACTCTATCAGATCACTTTTTTTTTAAATAGTGCAGCTTGGGCTTCCCTGGTGGCGCAGTGGTTGAGAGTCCGCCTGCCAATGCAGGGGACACGGGTTCGTGCCCCGATCCAGGAAGATCCCACATGCCGCAGAGCGGCTGGGCCCGTGAGCCATGGCCGCTGAGCCTGCGCTCTGCAACGGGAGAGGCCACAGCAGTGAGAGGCCCGCGTACCGCAAAAAAATAAAAAATAAAAAAATAAAAATAAAAATAAATAAATAGTGCAGCTTACTCAGGTAAGTTTACTGATCAGAACAAAATGGAATCAATTAGGAAAAAGTTCATACAGGAAAATATCCTTTTCAAAGTTGACTATTTTAACACAGTTAAATAAGTGATTATTTTTTAATCCTTTGAGTTAAAATTGTTCAGGGTGGCCAAGAAAGTCTGGAAACATGAAAAATGTCCATAAAAGCACTTTATTACTATAATACGTTGAATGTGTTGCTCCTCATTATTAATTCACAGTTCATTAAGCTGGGCAAAATTACAATGAACAATGTGCATTAAAGCAAAATTCCCATCAACCATTTTCCATCTGTCATACATTGTGTCAGATGATTTGTGTGTCTAATTTTCATGGAAAAACTTGTACCTTTACTCCAGAATAAGAAATCAAGGGGGATCAATCTATTAAAAAGATATTAATATTCCCAGACTCTGTGGCCTTCTGTATTTTCTTTTTAAGAAGATTCACCTAGTGCAAATCTTATAAATAGTTTTACCATTTAATATGCCCAGACAAAATGCATACAAAAATTAGATAAAAGAGAAAACAACAAAAACAGATCCCCTTTGTTTTCAAAACATGTGATGTTTACATCGAAATATTTTGTTGAAAATGAAGTGATTTTTAATCTATAGTTAAAAGACACTATAATGATATTTAGAACATATTACAGATCTGGATTTTTACAAATAGATTTTTATTTAAAACAGGTCTCACACTGATATCAAGAAACCAGGCACTCTAGAACAAAATGTGGAGAGATGGCAATTATGCGATGACTTCTTAATACTCCAAGGGAAAAAGATTTTTTCCAAAGTAGTCCATCTACAATATTAACCCTTAAGATCTACTCCCCTTGATAGGTGTCAATATTATTTTCTCTTTTATACACATTTACTTTATAATTAACTCCTACAGGAGGACATTTCTGGAAATGTTCCCAGATATCTACAGCCACACTTTCTGTCATGATCACACCATGGAAAAAGTAGGGAACCTCCAGATCCTGATGATCCAGGGGTTTCATAATTACCCCTTTGAGGTCAGTCAGAATCATAATCATTCCCAGAACAGGGTCGGTCTTTACATTTGTGCCCCTAGACATGCAGATTGTAACACTACCCACCCAAAGGCAAGTTGTCTTCCTTACTCAGGTTTGCAGGGGCACCACTCACTGTGGTAGCTAGAAGAGTCCGTTGCCCCCAGCCCGGACCTGCATTCTCTACTCTCCACAGACACATCGTACTACAGATATACAAGTGGTGCTGATGAAACTTCCAGAAAGCTATAAAATAATGCATGCCAGGCACGGTAGATGAGGATTTAGAAAATGCTAACATCTTCTCTAGGAAATAAAGGTGACATACCTATGTGGCTTTAAGCATTTTTGTGCATTAGCTGGCCCCCTGGATCTGGGAAAAAGCATCTGATTTTAAAGTTTCTCAGCCTCATTCTCTGCAATGAAATCTGAAGCTCTTCCTTCCTTCTCTGAGTCCAGAAGCTGGAATTGATACAGTCTGCTCTCTGTGATTTGTCTCTACCATTTGTTTCCAGTGACCACTTCAACTCAGATATCTCTCAATTCAGGGATCACTCCTAAACTTCAGGACGAAGGTCACTGCCCTTTTTATTCCCACCACAATTTTATGCTAGTGACCCTTTACAGTGTCAATAAATTTATTTTGTAGAATGTGCCCCCTGGACTCCACCTGCTAAATCTGTTTTGTGGGCAAATCATTTGTTACTTAGCTAAACAAATTTTATAAAATCATATTTCATAAAATTGTATTATATAAAATGTTACTTTCTTATTTTATAAAATTGGTAAATCCAGGGATTTAGGCTTAATTATTATTTTTTAAAATGTTGGTACTCATTTTGCCAATTTTTCTCTTTTTACATATATCAGAAAATATGTTAAGAACTCAACTGTGAAGATACCACTATTTTTATTTTTTCTCACTTTTTGTACTTAACTTTTATAACAAACCTTTATTATTGCACAGGAAACAGGAAAGTTTGTTCCTTGGAAAACATCAGGTCTAAGAACGTACTAAGTTAAAGCTTAGCATGTTAGATCTGCGAGTAGCCTTGTCTTTTTTTTTTTTTTTTTTTTTTTTTGGTACGCAGGCCTCTCACTGTTGTGGCCTCTCCCGTTGCAGAGCACAGGCTCCGGACACGCCGGCTCAGCGGTCATGGCTCACGGGCCCAGCCGCTCCGCAGCATGTGGGATCTTCCCGGACCGGGGCACGAACCCGTGTCCCCTGCATCGGCAGGCGGACTCTCAACCACTGCGCCACCAGGGAAGCCCAACCTTGTCTTTTTTTTTAATGATGCTTTTTTCTGAATTGGTAAAAAAAAAAAAAAAAAAAAAAAGCCTTAAGGCTTAGGAACAGAAGCAATTTGAGAATTAAAATCCAAATCATTCCAATGAAGTTTGTCAGAACAGTTTGTGTGTGGAGAGGACAGCTTCTAGGCACTTCAGAGAAACCAGCAGGACAAAATTGAGAATAGCCAGCACCTTACAGGGCTTCCCACAGAAATGCTTTAATGCAAAGAGGTGACTAGATTTCACAGGGAGACCAGGGAGAGGATGCAGAGAGAATTAAATCACATTCAAGCACCTGTTTACCTGGGAGGTAAGTTCCTTCATATTGTGGTCAGATGCTGTTTAGGGGGACACTGGTGCAGGGGAGGTGTTGGGAGGATGAACTCTTTTCTGAGTGATTTTGCAAGTGTGAAAATTCATCCAACAGAGATGCTAGAAAAATTTGCTCCTAGTAGCGATCATCCAACATGATATTTTGGGACAAAAATGTGTATTTGGAAGAATTTTTCACAAAAGAGCAGTGATGGGAGGAAAAGATTCATATGGGCCTGGCTAGTAATATTCTTCCTTCACAATTTTCTTGTGGGTTCCTGAGGCCTGTTGTGACTGCTTGGAGACCTGGTCCCCAAGCAATGGCCCTCTTTGTCATACTCAGGGTAACCCAGGAAGTTGCTTGTCTGAAGCAGAAAAGGTTCTCCCTTCCACTCATGTCCTCTTGCTGATCAGATGAACACATGGCATCATCTACAGCTGAGAGGTGTTTGTTAACTACCTTTGTTTCATAGGACACAACTCATATATACTCTACAGTAATGTTTATCACTGTCTTTTATAATCTCAAGGTAAGAAGTAATCAGTGTTAAAATCATTCTACTGGAATAACAAAGCACATGACTTTTTTTTCCCTAATAGTGATTGTATTTGTTTGCTAGGGCTGCCATAACAAAATACCATACTGGCTACTAGGTGGCTTAAACAACAAAAATATATTTTCTCATAGCTCTAGAGGCTAGAAGTCCAAGATCAAAGTATCAAGTTTAGTTTCTTTGAGGTCTCTCTCCTTTGATGGCTACCTTCTCGCTGTGTCCTCACATGGTTGCCCCTCAGTCTGTGCATGTCTGTGTTCTAGTATTCCCCCCTTATAAAGATACAAGTCATATTGGATTAGAGTCCATCCATATGATCATTTTACCTTAATTTTCTCTTCCAAAGCAGTATTTCCAAGTAGAAGTTAAGCTTACTGTACAAGCAATCAGGTATTGAATAAGAGACATTGCTATGGAGACAAAAAAACAATGGTTAATAATGGAGGCAAATTTCATACCAGTTTTTGAGTTCTGAGGGTAGACAGTTGAGAAGATCTCTAAATGTCAGGGTTAAAGCATCTTTTGTAGTTTGAATGCCCATCAGATGTTCAGGTAAACTTTCTGAGTGGTCCATAGAGCAACAGGAACGAAGAAGACTGTCTAAACATGAGCTGCTGTGGAGATTTCTCTGAAGTTTATATTAAGATATCTACCTTCAGTATGCAGGACTTCAGAAAAAAAAGGCAGTTTTAGTTTCAATGATTCCAAGTTAAAAGGGTGGGAGAAAATTTGGAAACACTAGTTTGGAGAGTTGTAGTCAGGTAGTGGAGGAAACTAGAAAAATTCAGGACACAATCCAGTTTTCAGCTAATTAACAAAACTTCAAGGAAAATTAATAGCACTAGAATCTAATATCCACAATACGTATTTTGGTTTCTATCAAAAGATAATTTTTCTCTCTAAAATCACCCTCATTTCTATCAAAGATAGCCAAATTAAGACAAATTTGTTTGCAAAATAAGTCTAGATTCAATAAACTTGGTCTTATTTATATAAGTATAGCAAGGATTGTGACTGACCATATAGGCTTATTTTTTATTTTTATTTTTTGCTTTTATTAAGAGAATTTATTGCTTCTCTCTCCTCCCAATAGCTCAAACATGAAGAAGCAACATCAGAGGAAGACAGACAGAAAATGGCTCTTTGAATTTGTCCTTCTTGGCATTTGTGAAGGAAGAGGCAGCTTTCTCAAAGTTTTTATCTGCTTAATAGGATGTAGTGGAGAAAGGGAACAAGGAAAGTCAGAGGATAAGTGAACAGGCTCTGCACCTACCAAGGATGTGTTATCCTCCTAATCGTCCCAGTAGGAATATTCCATTCATGTTCTTTGATCTGATCCTTGCATTGGAAGACACTTCTTTTGTTAATCTCCTTTTTTAATTTAATTTTTATTTTATATTGAAGTATAGTTGATTTACAATGTTGAATTAGTTTCAGGTGTACAGCAAAATGATTCAGTTATACATATACATATATCCATTCTTTTTCAGATCCTTTTGCCATATAGGTTATTACAGAATAGTGAGTAGAGTTCCCTTTGCTATACAGTAGGGTCTTGTTGATTATCTATTTTATATATAGTAGTGTGTATATGTGAATCCAAACTCCTAATTTATCCCTCCCCATACCTTTTTCCTTTAGTAACCAGAAGTTTGTTTTTTAAGTCTGTGAGTCTGTTTCTCTTTTGTAATTAAGTTCATTTGTATCATTTTTTTCAGATTCCACAGATAAGTGATATCATATGATATTTGTCTTTCTCTGAATTACTTCACTTAGTATGATAATCTCTACGTCAATTCATGTTACTGCAAATGGCATTATTTCATTCATTTTTATGGCTGAGTAATATTCCATTGTATATATGTACCACATCTTCTTTATCCATTCATCTGTCAATGGACATTTAAATTGCTTTCATATCCTGGTTATTGTGAATAGTGCTGCACTGAACACTGGGGTGCATGTCTCTTTTGGAAGTATAATTTTCTCCAGATACATGCCTAAGAGTAGGATTGCTGGATCATATGGTACTTCTATTTTTAGTTTTTTAAGGAATCCCATAATATTCTCCATAGTGGTTGAACCAATTTACATTCCCACCAACAGTGCAGGAGGACTCCTTTTCTCCACACCCTCTCCAACATTTTGGTAGTCTACAGTTTGTAGACTTTTTGATGACGGTTACTCTGACTGGTGTGAGGTGATACCTCATTGTAGATTTGATTTGCATTTCTCTAATAATTAGCGATGTTGAGCAGATTTTCATGTGCTTTTTGCCCATCAGTATGTTTTCTTTGGAGAAATGTCTATTTAGATCTTCTGTCCATTTTTTGATTGGGTGGTTTGCTTTTTTGATATTGAGCTGCATGAGCTATTTGTGTACTTTGGAGATTATTCCATTGTCAGTCTCATCATTTGCAAATATTTTCTCCCATTCTGTAGGTTGTCTTTTTGTTTTGTTTATGGTTTCCTTTGCTGTGCAAAAGCTTTTAAGTTTGATTAGGTCCCATTTGTTTATTTTAGTTTTTGTTTTCTTTCCTCTAGGAGGTGGATCCAAAAAGGTATTGCTGCTGTGAAAGAGTGTTCTGCCTGGATTTTCCTCTAAGAGTTTTATAATATCCAGTCTTACATTTAGGTCTTTAATGCATTTTGAGTTTATTTTTGTCTGTGATGTTAGAAAATTGTTCTAATTTCATTTTTTTACATGTAGCTGTCCAGTTTTCCCAGCACCACTTATGGAAGAGACTGTCTTTTCTCCATTGTATATTCCTGCCTCCTTTGACATAGATTAATTGACCATAGTTGTGTGGGTTTATTTCTGGGCTTTCTATTCTGTTCCATTGATCTATATTTCTGTTTTTGTGCAAGTACCATACTGATCACTGTAGCTTTGTAATATAGTCTGAAGACAGTGAGCCTGATTCCTCCAGCTCCATTTTGCTTTCATAGTATGCTTTGGCTATTTGGGGGTTTGTGTTTCTATACACATTTTAAAATTTTCTGTTCTAGTTCCGTGAAAAATGCCATTGGTGGGGGCTTTCCTGGTGGTCCGGTGGTTGGGACTTCACCTTCCAATGAGGAAGATGCAGGTTCGATCCCTGGTCAGGGAGTTGGGATCCCACATGCCATGCAACCAAAAAAACACACACAAAAAAAACAAAAACCAAAACATAAAACAGAAGCAATATTGTAACAAATTCAATAAAGACTTTAAAAATGGTCCACATGAAAGAAATCTAAAAAAAAAAATTCCACTGGTAATTTAATAGGGATTGCATTGAATCTGTAGATTGCCTTAAGTAGTATAGTCATTTTGACAGTATTGATTCTTCCAATCCAAGCACATGGTATATCTCTCCATCTGTTTGTGTCACTTTCGATTTCTTTCATCAGCATCTTAGAGTTTTCAGAGTACAGGTCTTTTGTCTCCTTAGGTAGATTTATTTATAGGTATTTATTCTTTTTGATGTGATGGTAAATGGGATTCCTTCCATAATTTCTCTTTCTGATCTTTTGTTTTTAGTGTATAGGAATGAAAGAGATTTCTGTGTATTAATTTTGTATTCTGTGACTTTACTGAATTCATTGATGTGGTGTATCACACTGATTGATATGTGGAGATTGAAAAATCCTTGCATCCTTGGGATAAATCCCACTTGATCATGGTGTCTGAGCCTTTTGATGCGTTGTTGGATTCACTTTGCTAGTATTTTGTAAATGATTTTTGAGTCTATGTTCATCAGTGATATTGACTTATTTTTTCTTTTTTTTGTAGTACCTTTGTTTGGTTTTGGTATCAGGGTGATTATGGCCTCATAGGGTGAGTTTGGGAATATTTCTTCTTCTGAAATTTTATGGAATAGTTTCAGAAGAACAGGTGTTTAATGTTCTCTAAATGCTTGATAGAATTCACCTGTGAAGCTATCTGATCTTGGACTTTTGTTTGTTGGGAGCTTCTTTTTTTAAAATAAATTTTAATAAAATTTAAAAATAAATTTATTTATTTATTTTATTTTTGGCAGCATTGGGTGTTTGTTGTTGTATGTAGGCTTTCTTTTTTTACTTGTGGCAAGCAGGGGCTACTCTTCATTGTGGTGCATGGGCTACTCATTGCGGTGGCTTCTCTTGTTGCAGAGCATGGGATCTAGGCACGTGAGCTTCAGTAGTTGTGTCATGCAGGCTCAGCAGCTGTGGTTCGTGGGCTCTAGAGAGCAGGCTTAGTAGTTGTGACCCACGGGCTTAGTTGCTCTGTGACATGTGGGATCTTCCTGGACCAGGGTTCGAACCCGTGTCCCCTGCCTTGGCAGGTGGTTTCTTAACAACTGCGCCACCAGGGATGCCCTGTTGGAGTTTCTTCATCACAGTTTCAATTTCAGAACTTGTGATTTGTCTGTTCATATTTTCTATTTCTTCCTGGTTCAGTCTTCGAAGGTTGTACCTTTCTAAGAATTTGTCCATTTCTTCTAGGTTGTGCATTTTACAGGCATATAGTTTCTGGTAGTAGTCTCTTATGAGCTTTTGTATTTCTGTGGTGTCCATTGTAACTTCTTTTGTATTTCTAATTTTATCGCTTTGAGCTCTCCCCATTTTTTTCTTGATGATGCTGGCTAATGGTTTATCAATTTTGTTTATCTTTTCAAAGAACCAGCTTCTAGTTTCATTGATCTTTCCTACTGTTTTCTTTGTCTCTCATTTATTTCTGCTCTGATCTATATGATTTCTTTCCTTCTACTTAATTTGGGTTTTGTTTGTTCTCCTTTCTCTAGTTGCTTTACGTATAACGTTAGGCTGTTTATTTGAGATTTTTCTTGTTTCCTGAGGTAAGATTTTATCACTATAAACTTCCCTCTTAGAAATGCTTCTGCTGCATCCCATAGGTTTTGGATCTTCGTGTTTTTGTTTTCATTCGTAGGTATTTTTTAATTTTTGCTTTGATTTCTTCAGTGATACATTGGTTGCTTATAGCATATTTTTTAGCCTCCATGTATTTGTGTTTTTTACAGTTTTTTTCTTGTAGTTGACTTCTAATCTCATAGCATTGTGTTTGGAATAGGTGCTTCATATGATTTCAATTTTCTTAAATTTACCAAGGCTCACTTTGTGGTGCAGCGTGTGATCTATCCTGGAGAATGTTTCGTGTGCACTTGAGGAGAATGTGTATTCTGTTGCTTTCAGATGGAATGCTCTCTAAATATCAATTAAGTCCTTCTGGTCTAATGTATCATTCAAGGCCTGTGTTTTCATATTGATTTTGTCTAGATGATCTGTGCATTGATGAAAGTGGGGTGTTAACATCCCCCAATACTATTGTGTTACTGTCAATTTCTCCTTTTATGGCTATTAGCATTTGCCTTATATATTGAGGCGCTCCTATGTTGGGTGAATATATATTTACAATTGTTGTATCTTCTTCTTGGATTGATTCCTTGATCATTATGCAGTGTCCTTCTTGGTCCTTGTTACAGTCTTTATTTTAGAGTCTATTTTGTCTGATATGACTATTGCTACTCTGGCTTTCCTTTGATTTCCATTTGTATGGAATACCTTTCTTTTACCCTCTCACTTTCAGTCTGTGTGGGTGTCTAGATCTAAAGTGAGTTTCTAGTAGGCAGCATATATATGGTTCTTGCTTTTGTATCTGTTCAGCCAGTCTATGTCTTTTGGTTGGAGCATTTAGTCTCTTTACTTTTAATGTAATTATCAATATGTATGTTCTTATTGTCATTTTGTTCATTGTTTGGGTTTGTTTTTGTAGCTCTTTTTTCTTCCCTTCCTCTTTTGTTCTCTTCCCTTGTGGTTTGATGACCATCTTTAGTGTTGCATTTGGGTTGCTTTTTCTTTGTGTATCTATTGTAGATTTCTGGTTTGTATTTCCCATGAGGTTTTGATATAGCAGAGTGTATATATATATATATATATATATATATATATATATATATATATATGAAAATTTGCTTTAAGTTGCTGGTCTCTTAATTTCAAATGCATTTCCAATATCCTGCATTTGTACTCTCCTCTTCTCATGATTGCTTGTTTTGATATCATATTTGTGAGTGGATGATTTCCTACCTTTACTGTATGTTTGCCTTTAATGGTGAGCTGTCCCATTCATAATTTTCTTTTTTTCTAGTTGTGGCATTTTCTTTTTCATCTAGAGAAGTTCCTTTAGCATTTGTTGTAAAGCTGGTTTGATGGTGCTGAATTCTCTTAGCTTTTGTTTGTCTATAAAGCTTTTGATTTCTCTGTCAGGTCTGAATAAGAGCCTTGCTGGATAGAGTATTTTTGGTCGTAGGTTTTTGCCTTTCATCACTGTAAATATATTGGGCTACTCCCTTCTGGCCTGCAGAGTTTCTGCTGAAAAAATCAGCTGATAAGCTTACTGGGGTTTCCTTGTATGTTATTTGTTGTTTTTCTCTTGTTGCTTTTAATGTTTTCTTTGTCTTTAATTTTTGTCAATTTCATTCATGTGTGTTGGCATGTTCCTCTTTGGGTTTGTCCTGTATTTGACTCTCTGTGCTTCCTGGACTTGAGTGACTGTTCCTTTTCCATGTTAGGGAAGTTTTTGGCTATTATCTCTTCAAATATTTTTTCAGCCCCTCTGTCTCTCTCTTCTCCTTCTGGGACCCCTATAATGTGAATGTTGGCACATTTAATGTTGTCCCAGAGGTCTCTTAGACTGTCCTCATTTGTTTTCATGTTTTTTCTTTATTCGGTTCCAAAGCAGTGATTTTCACCAATCTGTCTACCAGCTCACTTATTTATTCTTCTGCCTCATTTATTCTGCTATTGATTACTTGTAGAGTATTTTTCATTTCAGTTATTGTTTATCTCTGTTTTTTAAAACTTCTAGCTCTTTGTTAAAAATTTCATCTATGTTCTTGGTCTGTGCCTCCATTCTTTTTCCAGTTACTTGTATCATCTTTACTATCATTACTCTGAATTCTTTTTCAGGAAGATTGCCTATCATCTCCACTTCACTTAGGTGTTCTTCCAGAGTTTGATGATGTTCCTTCATCTGGAACACATTTCTCTGCCTTCTGTGTTTGTAGCCTCCTTTCCTCAGGCTGCAGGATCTTGGCTCCTCTCACTTCTGGTGCCTGCCCCCTGATGGGTGAGGTTGGTCCAGGAGCTTGTGCTGTCTTCCTGGTGGTAGGGACTGGTGCCTGCCCACTGGTGAGTGGAGCTGAGTTTTCTCCCTCTGGTGGGCAGGGCTGTGTCAAGTGGTGTTTAGAGGCGGCTGTGCGATCAGAATAACTTTAGGCAGCCTGTCTGCTCATGGGAGGGTCTGTGTTCCCACCCTGTTGGTTGTTTGCCCTGAGGCATCCCAGAACTGGAGACTGCAGGCTACTGGGTGGAGCCAGGTCTCATTGCCCAAATGGTGACCTCCAGGAGAGCTCACACCAAAAAATTTTCCCTGGGTCCTCTGCCACCAGTGTTCTTGCCCCCACAGTGAGCCACAGCCAACTTCTTCCTCCCCAAGAGACCCTCCAAGACCCTCAGGTAGGTCTGGCCCAAGCTTTTATGGAGTTACTGCTTTGCCCTGAGTCCCAGTAAACATGAAACCTTGTGTCACCCTCCAAAAGTGGAGTCTCTTTCCCCCAATCCTGTGGAGCTCCTGCCCTCAAGTCCCACTGGCCTTCAAGATCAAATGCTCTGGGATCTCCTCCTCTCATTGCCATGTCCCCAGGCTGAGGGGCCTCACGTGGGTCTCAGAGCTCTCACTCCTGTGGGAGAACCTCTGTGATATGATGATTATTTTCCACTTTCTGGGTCACCCACCCAGCAGGTATGAGATTTGATTATATCATGAAAGCACCCCTCCTACCATCTAGTTGTAGCTTCTTCTTTGTCTTTGGATGTAGAATGTCTTTTTTGTATGTTCAAGTCTTTTTTGTTGATGGTTGTTCAGCAGTTCGTTGTGATTTGGGTGGTTTCATGAGAGGAGGTGAGCTCACGTCCTTCTACTCTGCCATCTTTGTCTCTACCCTCTCTCCTGAATGTCACTGTGAGGATTTCTGGCTTCTTAAAGTTCAATTTTGATTGAAATTCATGAAGGACTTCAGGCTTTACCTCTGGTCAACCACTATCTCTGCAGAATATCTCCAGGGTTAGAGGGAAATCTCCCATATAGGCTCTTTTAAATCTGCTTTGCTGGAACTTTTTATAAGGAATCTCCAGATTAAACTTTTAATAGTCCCTTGAGGCTAAGAAGCCAAGCCATCTATAGATTTGGGTGAATTCTTCTCCTCAATGTCCCCCACATATTCTGAGGTTCTTGCATTTGCCAGGAAGTGACCTTCCTTACTCAGCTAGTAAGGCTGCTGGGAACTCTAAGCAAGGTACCACACTATTTTCCCAAGGGGCTTTATTGGCTCCATGAAGTCAACCTTAGTTTCTTAAAGCTGTTTGGTCAAACCTAAGTTTATGTATATCTCTCTCAAATATGACATTCTAGGCAGAACTTTAGTAATATAATCAATGTTTGCAATTATGTGCTATTATAAGGAGAACAGATTCTTATTGAAATTATGCAAATAACTATATTGCCAAGAAAACAAGAATGTTCACTGAAAGCTTCTGAATTCTGGAGGAATCGGGTAGGGAGAAAAAGACAAATGATTCAATTTTGCTTACAAGGGTATAATTTACCAAACTGCTCTAAGCTTAAGAGAGAAAAACAAATTTTCCTACATTTGGAGAAACAAAACTTAAAAAAAATAAAACCAGCAATGTTTCAAATGTAAAAATCATAGGGCTTCCCTGGTGGTGCAGTGGTTGAGAGTCTGCCTGTGATGCAGGGGACCCGGGTTCGTGCCCCGGTCTGGGAGGATCCCACATACCATGGAGCGGCTGGGCCTGTGAACCATGGCCGCTGAGCCTGTGCGTCCGGAGCCTGTGCTCCACAACGGGAGAGGCCTCAAAAGTGAGAGGCCCGTGTACCACGAAAAAAAAAATCATAAAATGGGGCTTTCCTGGTGGCACAGTGTTTAAGAATCTGCCTGCCAGTGCAAGGGACATGGGTTCAAACCCTGGTCCTGGAAGATCCCACATGCCGCAGAGCAACTAAGCCCACGTGCCACAACTACTGAGCCTGTATTCTAGAGCCCATGAGCCACAACTACTGAAGCCCATGCACCTAGAGCCCATGCTCTACAACAAGAGAAGCCACTGCAATGAGAAGCCCACGCACCACAACGAAGGGTAGCTGCCATTCGCTGCAACTAGAGAAAGCCCACACACAGCAACAAAGACCCAATGCAGCCAAAAATAAATAAACTAAATAAATTTATTTTTAAAATCATAAAATATTATAACCATCTTCTTCAGTTTACTTAGTCCCATGTAATTAATTCTTGTTTTGTTTGATCTTTTGTTAGAAGTTTTATGAAACCGTCAATTTCTCCATTAGGGTTTTGTAAATCCTTACTCAGTTCAGTGTAATGATTTGAAATTCATCAGAAACTTGTGTTCTAGAATACTTGTTAGATCCTTTTCCATGAATTTCTCTGAACATGAAACACATTTTCAGGAAGCTTTTGTAAAAGCATCTGAGTAAAACCATTGTCTAAGTAATAAAAGACAAATATCCATTACTAAAAATTTGATTCATTCTAATGGAATTGACAAGAAAATTTATCTCTGTGACACAAAACATTTAAGATAATAACTAGAATTATGACTGATAACATTATACTAGGACATATCCAATTTTAGGAATTTCGTATACTTTCCAGAACATTTATATTAATAACATTCACCCTTATGATATAACCTAGAGTTTATGATCATTTATTTAGCAATGCTTCCCACGTAAGTAACATACCAAATAAGCCTAATGAGTTTCATAGCTCTCTTTTCTAATAAGATAAAACAAATCTTTTAGGGTGTTCCAAGGGGCCTCTGGAAAACCTGAACATTATTTCCAGGTCAATAAGACTTCATTTAGAATTTGACTTAGGGGAAAATCTACTTTTTCAAAAATAAAAATGTTTTAAAACACTTTGTCAAATATGATCATATGTCACTGTGAATTAATATTTAGTTATCAATTTAATCAAAGTGACAAAGATTCACATGTAAATACAGACAGTTAAATAGTGTAAAAAGACTTAGCTCTTTTAATATTGAAAGCACTCAGTTTTTCTTCAAAATTATCAGACTCATCAAGACAAAATGTACAATATTTGTTTTGCTAGACAGATTACATTAAATGTAAAAAAAAAAGTCTTTGTTTATAATTTCTCATTAAGAGCAGACCAATAATTAAGAAAATTTTGCAAAAAGAGAGAAAAAACAAATTTTAATTTTCTACCAGCTTACTTTGGATATTAAAACTCAATCACTTTATTAAATTCATTCCAATCTTAGACCTGACTACACATAAAATTCCTTTCTAAAGATTCCTTTTTAACAAATCTCTTACAACTTTCTCTGCCCATTTTGATTTGTCCCTTGTTCTCTTTCCCATTTAGAAGTTACCAGCTTTAGGACAAAAATCACTTAACAAAGTTTTTACATGAACAAAAACGTCTCCATAGCTTACACTTTTTCTTATCCCAAAACATATTCTAATTTCCTTATAATTCGTAGTAGCTTTAACCACATATATTATTTACAATTCTTAATCCTTTGAAGCTTTAATTTTTTTGTAAAGATAAAGTTAAAAATTATTAACTGTGTAAGTATTTTGTGGCTTGGCAAACTTATAAATACATTTCATAATTTCTAGAAACATATTCTACTTCATAGTACAAGGTTATTGTTTATTTATTTATTTATTTATTTATTTATTTATTTATTTATGGCTGTGTTGGGTCTTCGTTTCTGTGCGAGGGCTTTCTCTAGTTGTGGCAAGTGGGGGCCACTCCTCATCGCGGAGTGCGGGCCTCTCACTATCACAGCCTCTCTTGTTGCAGAGCACAGGCTCCAGACGCGCAGGCTCAGTAATTGTGGCTCACAGACCCAGTTGCTCTGCGGCATGTGGGATCTTCCCAGACCAGGGCTCGAACCCGTGTCCCCTGCATTGGCAGGCAGATTCTCAACCACTGCGCCACCAGGGAAGCCCCATAATACAAGCTTTTAATGAAGCACAAGACGTGTTTAGTAATAGAACCAAACATATTTAGTGTGTAATAAGAGATCAAAAGTAGGTAAACTTAGACTCGTGCAGCAATTAATATTTCAGTATTTTGTCTTAGTTGGAAATGATCTAGACATTCAATTCATTTAATTTAACTTAGCAAAACTCTAAGGGTACAATTTGTCAAAGACATTTAGAAAACTATTTAAGTTGACATAGCAAAAACAATTATTGCTAAAAAAAGTTTACCTAAAAGAATTCTTATCTTATGTCTATTTAATGAATTTGTCCTTAACAATCACTCAGATTACTCATGACAATTTCATAAGATGTTAAAGTAGTGTTAGCCATCATCTTAAATTATTATTATTATTACTGTTTTCTGAGAAATTTTGTAAAAGAGATAACATGAGCTTATTTGACTTTTAGTAAAACTACATAGCATAAAGCTATTATACTTAATGCTGATAACTCTTAAGACATGTCTGTATTAATTAAACCATTAAACCTGAACTAGATTTTACTTACCAAAAATTATCCAAGATCATGTGAATTTGAAAAATATTTGTATTCGTTTTTGTTATATTTTTGAGAATTTTTAGATTGCTTGTTGGAATAAATTAAGTTTACTCACTCAGATAGCTACAGTCTTTTATCAGTTATGGAGAAGACTTTTAAGTCTTCTTGCCCTTTAAGTGTACTTGCCCTTGATAAACAATTTTAAGGAGACTGTGATTTAGAGTTTGAGCAAGAGAGGGGTTTTTTGGTGGTTTTTGTTTAAAAAAAACACCTCTTTCCTTTTTTTTCTTTAAATTTTAGTTTCAGGTTCTAACAATTGAGATAATCTGGGCTCAGTCTCAGGCAATGTGGCTGTGTTTACGTTTCAAAGACATGGTAAGATTTATAACTTTAAGGGACAGAGAAAAAAATGTAAATTTTCTTCTGTGAGTTTTGGAGTGTATTTTTCTATTATCATAAGTCTCAGGGTAATTATTATTTTAAAAACTTTTTCTTCTTAAGTACAGGACAATTTTGCTCCAATTATCCTCAACTTTTATAATATCTACAAGAATTTGAGAGGAATAGGTTTCAGGGTTGGTGAAGATAAATGGGCCTTGACTTGTTCCTAAGTTGCACTTCTGGTTTGGTAGAGATTTGGAAGACAAAGATAATTGTTTCTATTAGCTCTTGAATATTGGCTTCTTCCAACTGATCTTTTCCTAATTATTTGTAGGAGGGCCTAAGGAATTGCTGAGGAGGTGGGGCAATTTTTAAAATTTTTCTTAAAAAGGGGAATTCATGTTGGATCTTTATTTTAAGTCTAATTTCTGTTATTTCATCTTAATAATGATTCCCTAAGGCTAGCTGTTATACATTATTTTTCCTTTCAATTTGATCCTTCCATAAATACCAATATGACAGCTGTTTATGATGAGAGCTCTCAAAAAGGTAATCTTTTAAATACAGCAAATTTAAAGGAGCCATCATCTGGCCATTGAGGAGTAAGACCTTTCATTAATTTCAAATAGTGACTCAAATCAGTAAGGCTTTTTATGGAACGACCCAGAGGTAACTTTTCAGGCTTAGAATAAATCGTTACCATGGATGAAATAAGCATACTTTCAGATGGAGAGGGCACGGATGGTATAGCCCCTATAATGTGAAAATTCATTTCCAAGGATAATCTAAGAAAGCAAAGGCCTTCACTGCACAGGCAGTAAGGGTGGTATAGTGCAAACTGTGTCCCTGGTCTCTCCTGGGAATTTGAGGCACCTCTGATCCCAAACCTACTAACCTGTGACATCAGGCATATGCTGCTGGAATGGGACTTTTCCAACACTTACAAGGTAATGAAGGTTGAAACAACAAAGGCCCCTTATGGACTGGGTCCCCTTAGGACAAACTCCTCTGACAGCTGGCACAACAAGACTAGAGTGTGCTGTTTATGACTCTAAGTCTCAGAACCCCAGTCAATTCAACTGGTTACCAGATGCACCCCAGTAAATACACCATCCAGATGGTGGAGACCGGAGAGAATATTCTCACTGGACAAAAAGCCAAACTCTCAGGACAGAGAAAAATACAGAAGGAAAAATCTCATCCAGTTTTTATATAGAGGACTGACAGCAAAGTTTGTCTTAGTAGGCACTGGACTGGAGAGAACTGTTAACTCACCAGTCTGTGAGGCTGTCTCCAACAGCAAGCTTATAGGGCCTATGCCTGTACTCTGCCCTATGGTTCTTTCTTCTTATGAAACATGACTCAGGAGATAGAGACAAAGAAAAACAGTGACTATCTCTGGGAGGAAAGGATTAAGAATAACTGAGATGAGATTACTCATTTCCAAAAACCAGATTTTCTATGTCACAAGGATCTTGCTCCATAAGTATTTTCTTCTGCTAATCTAAATTTAGAGATAGAGAAAAGAAGACTCTTAAGCACTTTCCCGCCCACCAGACCTTACAGGCCTGGGAAGTTGAGGAGATAAGAAATTTTACCTTCTGCTGGCCTTTGTCATGTGTCCTAGGATCTCTCAGCTGCAGCACTCTTGTGGTGGGAAGCAGGGTTTAGCCAGCCTCCTGGTTGTCTTGTCAGCTGTTGAGGAGGAAGAAATGTCCCTGCCAACCTTCTTGAGTTAAAGAAGTAACAAGGTTTATACAGCCTTCTTGACCCTGCATTCCCTATCTCTGGTGCTAATGATGTCTTTCTACCTCCTGGTACAGGGAGGGCACCATTCACATGAGATATTAATTTCCTGCTTTCATGGAGACAGATAGGAAGGTCAGTGTGTCTCTCTTGCATCAGTCATTTCTTCAGTAACTTTAATTCAAAGTAATATTCCACTGAGGCATATTTTGGAGCATCCTGCCCTGGGCACCAACAAAGTCAAATGGTTTAGAGAGAAAGCAAGTCCCTTTGTCAGCAGTGACCTGTGCTCATGGTGATTGTTATTCCATCTCCACAATACCGTTGGGCTGGGTGCTCAAGAAACAGAGCTGTGAAAACATGGCTCCTGTCTCTTATAATTTATAGTACTAATGTTTCAAAGAAAAACTTTTATTTAGTGCCTCCTTTGTGTTAGACAATAATGCTGGTATATTTTCAAGATATACAAATAATAGAAAGAGACATGTATGGTACTTGAATTGTAGTGAGACATTAAAAATTTCCCCCCCAAAAAAATCTTTTTCTTTATACTTATAAGAAAAAAAAAATGTAGATTCATTTTGGATAAGATAAAGAAAATTTATGAAGTGATAAATCTAACCTGAGAAAGTAGAAAAGAACACAGTACATAGGCTCTGAGCATTCTACTCACAGAAAATATTGTCCTGTTCTTTTGCAATATGGACTTGTTCCCCTGTCCCTATGGCTGTCTCTTCCCCTCTCTGTTTCTACCCCTCTTCTCTCTCTCCCTCACACATACAATTTTCCCCTACAGAAAAACCCATTGACTAAATGCTAATGGGCAGGCACTGTGCTCAAACTGAGGCTACAGTGGTGAGTTAAAAGCAGAGATCATTTTTCCATCCTCATCAAACGTATATTCCAAGATGGAGAAAGTGAATACTAACCAAAGAGTCACACAACCATAATATTGCAACCACAACTAACAACCATAACCACGGAGTTAAGCTAAGCAAGCCACTATTGTCAGCTGTCTCTCAACCCTCAGTAGAGTGTGTTCCACTTAAAGGCCTTGAGTAAGTCAATATTCTGTTGAGAAAATCCAGGAAATTTCTCAGTCTTCCACATCTGAAATTATGCAGTTTGGAATGTCAGGAACAAGAGTGAGGGGAAAGGTCATTCAGAACTGCAGCTAACCAGTTTCTCTCTTTCTGACTGCTGCAATAACCTCCTAGTCTATCCTGTGTTTACTCCTGTTCCTCTGGCCTGTTCACAGAGCTGCCAAAGTGGTCCCTTAAAATTTAAGCCTGATTGTGCCACTCTATACTCAAAATCGTCCAGTGAATTCAATTTAATTACAATAAATCCAAAGATCTCACCAAGGCCTCAAAGTCCTTTTTGATCTGTTCTCCCCTTCTCCCATGTCTCTCTTGGCCTCATTCCTACCACTCTCCCACTTGTTTTCTGTAATCCAGCCAAACTTGCTTCTTCTCCAGCTTTTACTAAAACACTACTTAGTAGACAAACAATTTATTTTAAATTAGGCAAAAACTTTAATAAGACACTTAACCAAAGAAGATACATGAATGGTAAATAAGCAACATTTTAAAATGTTCAGCATTATTAGTCATCAAAGAAAAATTAAAACCACAATGCAAATAACTTCACATCTACTAGAATGACTAAAATTAAAAAGATTGATAGCATCAAATGTTAGTAAGGATGGAGAACAACCAGAAGTCTCATACATTCCTGAAGAAAATGTGAAATGATGTACTACTTTGGAAAACAGTTCGGCATTAATACAACCCCCTAATTTCACCCCCTAGGAATTTAAATGAGAAAAATATGTCCACACAAAATGTGTACATGAACGTTCATAGAAACAACTTTATTCATGATTGTGAAACTGAGTAGAATCCTGTGGGGCTTTCCCAGTGACAGACTCAAAGTGTTCCCTGCTTCTTGTTTGTAGAACAAAGCTTTAGTCTCCTAGGCCTCCCTTGATTTCCAAAGAGCAGTTAATGATTATAGAACTGACCAAATTCAGAAACAAAGGAAAAGCAGTCAAGCAAGAAAAGTAACAATAGATTGAAAAACAGTGTTGTCTCTATCCCTTTCTCCTCAAGGGATATAGATAACAGTCTGACACATATCCTTGATGTGGTGCTCCAAGGACAATGGTGCTTCAAGGACAAAGGACAACCCTCTCTGAAAAAGTGTCAATGTTACACCCCTTATCAGACCCTTAATTGCCCTCCCCACGATGTTGTGATGGTTATGAAATTCCTGAGCCCAGCTGGGCGATGAGACCTGTCCCAAATAAGAAAAGGCATCTTCCCTGTCCCACTGCCACTCTATAGAAGGAAAGTATATGTGCCTCGACCAATCAGTAAATGAAATTTTCACCATGAACCATTCCTTTGATTTCTGGCTATAAAAACTGATCAATAGCACATGATTGGGGTCGACTTCCCCAGACTACTAGGAAGTCAGCCTGCTGTTCTGGCAGAAAAACTTTCCTCTAATAAATTCTATCTTCTCTACATTCTGCCTTGTGTCCGGAAATTCTTTTCCAACCCACGTTTGGACCACGACACAGGAGTGTTTTTTGTAGACACTAAGGCCCTCCACCTGATGGAGGATTTGACTACATGCTGATCACAAGCATGTAGGTCCCAGACTGTTTGGAAAAAGAAGGCTGATGATTAAGGTTCCCAAGACATCACCCTGTCACCTCTCCACCAACTAATCAAAAGAATGTCCATGAACTGATAATTCACCCTGAGACCCTCACTCCTAATGTTGTCTTTAGAAACACTTGCCCAAAAGTCTTCAGGGAGTTTGGGTCTTTTGAGCATTAGCTGCTTGTTATCCTTGCTTCGCATCCGGCAAATAAACACTGTACTTTCCTTCACCACAACTGGTATCAGTAGATTGGCTTTGCTCTGCATTGGGTGAGTGAATCTGTGTTTCGTTTGGCAATAATTTTGGCGACCATGAAGGGGTCACCATCCCCAGTGGGCATCTCAACCATAGCACACTGGCCGCTGACCAGTGGCAGCTCATGGATACAACTCAGCAGCTGCTTGAGCACCTTTGTCTCAGAGATGGCCCTGAACACTTGCCACTGAGCAGGCATCATTGGCCCATGGCACTTTTGATTTCTGTGGTAAAGGGAAAAAGACACATGCTTTGCTGGTTGAGATTTCTCTAGTAAGTAGTGGAACTTGTGTGTGATAATACCAGGGTATTCATTCTCTTAGCCATCTGGGTCTGTCAGTGGCTAAACATTTGTTGGGATTTTCCCTTTTGGGCTGAGGAGTTTGAAACTCTGAGAGACAACATTTGTTTGTTTGTTTGAGATTTTAAGATTACCAGCCATAAACAACTGAGAATGGGTAATCAGAGCTCTGTTTCATCTTATATTCCCTACGGTGTATTTTGCAGAATTGGGAAATTCTTAGCTCTTAGTTTCATGGGCTCATACCCATGAAAAGGAGAAGGTGATATCTTTCTAAAAATCATGTGGTCACAGTATTCTTTAGGCTCTGGAGAATAATGCCCCAGATGGGGCACTTTTTGACATTCTAAATCTTGTTTTTGCATATGAAAAAGCTGGCTTGTTAAAAGTATCTCTTCACTCTTCTGACCAGAAGGAAACAAATCTTACTAGGAGGAACTTACATTTTTCTCCCTGTGCCTCTGAAATGTAAATGTTCTTCCCTGGGCTCTAATGTACTCTCACTCACTGTTGTCTATACCATTGCCAATTCCTGAGACTGAGGGGGGAAAAGGGAGAAGAGTCCTTTTTAAACTCAGGCAGGAAAACTGTGAGATCTCTGTCTGGAATGTATGTATGTCCATGTGTACATTATAAATATATCTCTTTTCCTTTGGATGGTATTATCAAAGTTAGTTTGTAAATGAGCTCTATTTAATTGACTTAAAGGAAATTAAGCACTTACAGAAATTCTCAGAAATATAAAAGAAACTAACTTGAATGAATTTCAGATTCATGTGATCTGAAAAATATTCAATATTCAATTTGGGATAATGGCTGACTTGGTCTAATGTCTCATAAAGTTTTCTTGGGTAATCTAAACATAATTTTTGAGAACAAGTGAATAAAATAGAAGTAAATGAGACAAGAGTTTTTAGGTGAACTCTGGGAATAATTATGTTTTAGGAATGTCTACTTAAAAGTAGCTTTTCTGGAAGTTTTAGTAACTTGAAATTTTAGAGTTTAACTAAATTAAGCTAAATGATGAGAATTCATTGAATATCGAGGTCTTTTCCAAATAAAATAATATACTGAACTATTAATTACTAAACATTGGCTTCCTTTCACAGAGAAAGTAAAGATATTTAAGACTATTAATAAATATGTTTGGTGTCACACTGAGACATTTTCCATAAGAAAGTACATATTTTTAGAAATTATAAATAGCATTTATGTATAAATTTGCCAATCTACAGAATGCTAATGTAAAGAACAGCTCATAATTGCTTACTTCTTAATTTTCACTAGGAATTTAGGTTTTTAAGACTTGAGAATTCTAATTAAATATGTAATTAAAGCCACTAGAAATAATGAGAACATTTTCGTATACAGGGTAATAGGGTGTGTGTTTTCATTAAAAGAAGGTATGAAGAATAGGAATTTATTTTGTTAAAGAAAAAGGAAGTAATTTTGTCTTAAAGCTGGTTATTTCTAAAGAGGAAATAAAATAAAGGGCAAGTTAATATGAATATAGAAAGTTGTAGATTTCTGGGGAAAAAGTAATCTTTAGAAAGAAATTCTATGTGTTGTCAGGACTCACTAAGATTAGAATGAATTTAATTGAGTAAATGAATTTTAAGATTAAAAGTAAAGTGGTACAAAAACTTAAAATTTTTTTCTCTCTCTGTTAAGATAAAAAAGTTTTCTTGGCATATTGATTTGCTTTTGATTACAGATTGTAAATTTTCTTTACCTTTTAAATAATCTGTTATAACTTTCTCTATTTGCTTTTAAAATCTTTCATTGTAACTTTGGTTAAATGGATACACATTGTTTCACAGTGATCTGTAATCCTATTTGACCAAGTGTCTTGAAACTTTTTAACATTTTGGATAAACTTCTCAAGGATAGAATCCTAATGAAAGATATTTTGACCTCTAGATAGTTTTGGGATGTTTCAGAGGACCCCTAAGTCATCTCAAAGAGAGATATTAAACTAATTAGGATTATTTGGTATGTTATGGGAGGCACTGTCAATTGATTAGAGATAAATGTATCTCCAACATTTTAGGTTATACATTTAGATTACACTAAATATCATTAATATAGATATTCTTATGTTATATGAAATTAAATAAAATTTCTAAAATTTGAATATGTCAAATTTGTATGTTACAGAAGTAAACAAATTTTTTTGTGAATTGCATCTTAACCAGCTCTTTAACTGTGTCTTTTTAAGTCTTTTTATCATTCATAGATGCTTTTGCAAAAGTGCTTCATCTTCAGGAAGATTCATACTAAAGACTTTCTGACAAGTGCAGGTTTCTGATAACTTTCAAATCATACCATTGAATTGGGTAAGAAATTAAAGAATTCTAATGGAAATCCCGATGGTTTCATAAAGGTTAAGGCTGCAAACTGTAAACAGCTCAAATGTTCATCATCAAGTGAATGAGTAATTCACATCAGCAATAAAGGGGAATGAAATATTAATATACATAACATGGATGAATCTCAAAACATGCTGAGTGAAAGAAAACAGGAACCAAATACACACTGTTAGATTCTAGTTATGGAAATTTGAGAATGGGAAAACTATAGTCACTGAAAGCAAATCATCATATCACTTTTGTAGGAAGGTGAGGACTGACCACAAAGCAGTCTAAGGAAACTTTCTGGGTAATGGAAATTTTCTGTATCATGATTGTGGTAGTGATTACACAAATGTACATATTTGTCAAAATTTATCTAACTGTGCTATACACTTAACATGAGTGCTATTAGTTGTATGTAAATTGTACCCCAATAGGGGTGATTAAAAGGAAATATATATTATGTATGACATATAAATATATGTTTACATATATTACATATATATCATGACAATAGAATAAAATATGTTCTTAGTGATTAAATTGCCATTTAGCCAACATCCAGAATGCCAAACATCCTTATTTTTTTCTTGTTTTTCCTTTCTCTAACCTCTCAAAAAGCATCATTTTTAAGTCACATCAACATTGCTGATTAGATTTGCAGTAATTTGAAAACACAGAAGACATTCCTTTTACAAATATAAACAAAAGCTTCTTTCATCTGCTCTCTAGATCTTTTTATTCTTATGCCACATTCTTTACACCAGTTGACCAATTGAGTTAGGCACTCATTTCCTTTTTCACAAATCTTTGTTGTGTTTCTGCTAGTTCTGCATTAGGGACTATTAAGGAGGAAAACCACCGACACAAAATGGTTTCATTTGTGCTGAAGCCCACGATACCACGCATATATTTAATGCCTAACCTACTTGCAATTTCGACCTTCACCAGAAATGTTATCTTAATTCTGAAATCTGGAATTTTCTGGTCGGCACCAATGTGGTAATCTATCACAGGGGCCCTCTCCATCTCCCCCAAACCAAGAAGAAGAGGCAATCTGCATGATAAACTCAAGGCTTCCCTTCCCTACAAAGAGAAGATAGTACTGGTCCCAAATAACCTTTTTTTCTTTTGCTAATGACTTTCTTGCCCACCCTCCTTTCTATAAAAACCTTCCACTCTGTATAACTTCTCAAAGTGCCCTTCTATTTACTAGACGAGATGCTGCCCAATTCATAAAGCATCAAATAAGGCCAATCAGATTTTCAAATTTACTCAGTTGAACTTTGTTTTTTAACAAGACATGATCTTAAACAAGATAAACATTGCCCCTGTTTTCATCTCAGGTGGCCTCAGCCTGCAGCTGCTTGAAGCAGGATTTTGGTTCCTGGCCAGAGATTGAAGTCAGGCCGGGGCAGTGAAAGCACTAAATCCTAGCCACTAGACCACCAGGGACTAGTGGCCAGTGACAAGTTCCTGGCCTGTCTGCTGTGTAGAAATGAAATTCCACAGACATGGAAAGTAGTGAAACAAGTAAAGTGTTTATTAGGAGGACAAAGAATACATGTGGCTAGACACATGGGTGGGCTCAGAGAGAGAGTTGCGCTCACTTTAGGTAGTTTGAATCACTTTTATGGGGAATTTCTTCCAGGTTTCCTTTGACCAATCATCTTGCTTTGCCTGGTTCTGAGTCCATATTTGGTATACCTCAGGGTCCTCCCGTGTTCATGTGCATGTCTTAGCCAAGATGGATTCTAGCGAAGAGGCCTATGGGTAGTTGACATCACTTACTATGGGGTGGTGCCCTCTCCCTTTTTGACCTCCAAGGAACCTTTCTGCACATGTGTAGCTGGGAAGGTCTCCTTGACTACGAGAATGAGGAACATCTAGTCTTTTAACTCTTATCTGGGCAGGGCACAGCCTCCTTTCTCGATTGCCCTGTTATTGATATTTTGGAGTTTCTGTCCAGAGGGAATGAACTCCTGCTGCTTACCCTGGGGCCCATCTATCTCCTGCCTCACTTTCACAGAACTCACAATCTGCTGTGAGAGACAGTCAGAATATGAGCCCACACACACAAATAATTTTAAAGCCCGATAGATTTGAAGTCAATAGAAAAGACATTGAGGGCTTCCCTGGTGGCACAGTGGTTAAGAATCCGCCTGCCAGTGCAGGGGACACGGGTGCAAGCCCTGGTCCAGGAAGATCCCACATATCGTGGAGCAACTAAGTCCGCGAGCCACAACTACTGAGCCCGCATGTTGCAACTAGTGAAGCCCATGAGCCTAGAGTCCGTGCTGCACAACAAGAGGAGCCACCACAATGAGAAGCCCTCAGACTGCAACGAAAACCCAATGCAGCCATAAATAAATAAATAAATAATTTTTTTTAAAAAAGAAAAGACATTGAAAAAGAAGTGGGCCTCCTTTTGATAAGGAAGTCAGAGGTTTCTCTGTAACTTCTTTTGAGAACAATAAGCCATGTCTTTTCCTTCTTCTACATTTTCTCTCCCCACTGCTGACCCCAACAAAATGCTGAAGACAGAATTTGCACTCAATAGATTACCTTTTAAATTGATGTAAAAGTATAAAGTATATTTATGTGCGTTAAAGTATGGAAGGGCATACATTTGGAGCATAAAAGCTCAGTACCTGCTGGAAATATCACATAATTGATGAATATAAAACTAATTATATAATAGGGAAATTAAAAAGAAATTTCAGGCTGTGTAGAGACTAAATTAAGAGAACAATAACATATATAATAGCTGAATATTTTGGCATTTGAAATTGGAATTTAAAAAATAGATAAGAGAGGAAGAAATAGGAGTCTTAATTAATAACTGAAGGACAGAGGGCCGATAGGTAGCTTATTTAGCTTATTTCTGCCTTTTTAGTTGCAGAAAATATCAGTTTTGAAACCAGATATGGTTGCAATGTATTAGTTCTGCACAAAGTGCTAGGATGAGTTTCCCCACACCCACGGTTTGGGGATAGTGCTTTACTCATAACTCATCTTTCATGCATTTGCCTAAATTCTCGTGGAATACAGCTGGACGTGCAGCTCATAAATATGACCTTTGGATGTGTTTTAAACACTACTGAACTCCATTTTAATTTTACATATTAAAGCCTCTGGGCTCTATTTACTCTTTCATTATATAACATTCATTTGTCTTATGAAAAACGCTGTGATTCACTGTTGGTCTAGCTTTTTTTTTTTCCACTTATTTGGATGATTTTTAGAATCCAAACTGTATTGTTATTTATCTTGGAAAACAGAAACACTTTCGGGAGTCAATTCTCTGAGTCCCAAACCCCTCACCTGACACCCTCTTGTGGTGCTGTGCCCTGGGGAGAGGACACAGCAGGATCTGCAGGTGGAGAGGCCTAGAGAGCTGAGGGTATTATGTGTCTGATTTATCGCCAAGATTAGTCAAGCCCCAAATTATAGTGTTGAGGGAGAAATTTTTCACCTAATGGGGTATGGGGAAGTCATTTAGGCTTATACATGGTTCAGTGTAAACTTTGTGTGAACTGAAAGAGCCTGTCAAACACACACAGCACATCTGCTTTAACCATTAAGGAAAAGAAATGTCTGATTCACAAAGAAGGATAAATGACTCCCTTCTTACGATGCCCATGTTAACACCCTCTTGAAGATGAGGTTCCTTACCCACGTGCCAGGATCCTACTGTCTCACTAGATATGTCCTCAATCTGTCTCTTTTGAAATCTTTAAGGAATAGACCCCTGTCATGTTTGATGTATGTTCTTTGTTCTGATAAAGCATAAGACTACCATGCTTCAGTGGAGAAGTTCCTTAGAGCCTTTTGAGGGGCTGCCTCCCAGATTATAGCCCTCAGCTTGGCTCAAATAAAACTATTTTCTGTTCCTATTATAAATTCTTTATTAGTTCCCTCCACAGTGTGTTATTCCTTATGAAGTCCAGCTGTTCTAGGCTGACACCAAGCCACCCTGAAGCAGCCATCGTGTCTTCATTGCCTCTTTCTCACATCTGGGTCCTTGAAGGTTGCTGAGATCACACTTGCTTGTCTGTGTCCATGGAACCCAGGGCAGAGCCCAGGTCCTCCCACCAGGGCCCTGGATTCTGGTACCAAACACAGGAGAAGGTGTGCTCTAGTGATATCAGCCTCACCTGGCACCAAGGCCAAGATCATCGTGTGTTTTTTCCCAGACTTCTTCTGTGGGAAAGGGTTTTGTGACGTTTTGTTTTCCCTAGTTCACCCTAGAGAGATGCAAGGAGGAAGTCTGATGCAGACTTTCCAGCTTACAAACATCTGAGGGCTGTGTCTCAGGTCAGGATCAATGTTCCCTTTTCCATGGGCATTCAAGTCAGTGAGGCAGCCTGACTTGAGAGCCAGGACTCTGCCTCTGTAGTCCTGGAGTTGATGGCTGAAGGCTGGGGACAGGGGCGCTGCAGTTCTGCCCAAGGGGAATTAAAGGCCAGAAAGCCCTGGTTTCTGCAGGAGTCTGATCATCGCCTGAAATGTATGCCAGTTAACATATAATTTCTTTATCCTATTTATTCATTATTGTTATTTCTCATTGTACTTTGGGACTCAATTTTTTATTGTTATAGAAATCCAATGTTTTCAAAGATTCTCCCTCAAGGATTCTACTGTTAACATTTTTCATTAAGAGAAATGCCTGTCTATTCCAATCTTTCTTTCCCTCCATTATTGACTGTGTCTTTTCTAGGTCTTGTCCTTGTCTCCTGGGCCACAGTCAGTAATGTCTCCACTTATGTATTCTGAGTGTGTGATCATTTGGTCCAAGGGATTCTGCTGAATGAAGTATAAATTCTGATATCTTTCTCTTGCAAACTTTCAAAACCTACAAATAAAATGAAGATATGGGCAATATAAAATGAAAATATGATTTTCCATTCTTATTAATATCTATCTCTATTTCAATAGAATTCAATTATTGGCCCCCAATGACTATATTTTTCAAAAGAATTCCCTAAATAATTACCAGTAATTCACTACCCCAATGTAATGTAGAAGATATTCTTAGTGTATTCTTCAAATTCATGTTGATGGAATGCCCAAGTTCCCTATATCAAATTGAGCTCCTATATTCCCTCTGAATAATAAAACTAAGATATGTTTGCTAAAGGTTGTTGAAAAACAACATTTTAGTTTGACATGGATGGTACAAATATAGTATCACTAAGGGTGAAAATTTAGTATATGTCCTGTGGACTACCAGTTTCATGTTCCACAATCACAATCGAACCATTTAAATACAGAATTATTTCCTAATTCTGTTAAATAAACCTCATTATAAATAACAAGCATTTTGAAAGCTTTAAATTTTTAACTATAGCTAATTAATTTGTACCTTTTCTCCTCTATCAACAAAAATTGACTTTCATGGTTAACTCAGTTAAAAAATAAAACAGCACAATAGGAAAGAAGTAAAATATCTCCATTGCCTACAATATATAATAATATATATAAATATGCTGATGAAAAAAACGTGGGTCTGCTCTCTCATGTGCAGTAAAGCAAATCTACTGACACCAGGTTATGGCGAAGGAAAGTGTAGCGTTTATTGCAGGTGCCAGGCAGGGAGTTCAGGTCAGCTAGTGCTCAAAACACCTGAACCCCCTTTCCTGATGGGTTTCGTGAAAGCATTTTTAAATACCAGGTGAGAGAGGGGAATCACAGGGTATGTAATCAGCTCCTGCACAATTCTTTGATTGGTTGATGTGAGGTAACAGAGCAGTGTCACAGTGGTTAACATTATCAATCCTCAGGCTCCAGTAAAAGATCTCCTACTTAAAACAGTTTTAAAAGTTAAAAAAATAAACATTAACTGAGTAGAGGGAAGGTATCCTCAATTTCAGAACAGTGTAAAGTCAGCAAATATCACAACTGATGCACCCCTTGAAGATACTGATCTTGACTGGTTGCAATTTTTAAGAAAACACATTTGGGTAAAATTAACTCTGCACTTAAAACAATTGAGTCACAGGTTTTAGGTTTTCTAAATGCTCTAAAAGTACTTATTTTTCCTTTCCAAGAAGGGACTTTCAACCTCCCCCAAAGTAAAAGGGCAGTGCCTCTTGTATTGCTTCTCTCACTGAACACACCGAAGAAAAATTGCATCATGTTGGTGTCTATCTGAATAATGTGCTCAGGGCTCTCCCTGAGTCACTGCATGGTTCTCATTTGCACGTGGGAGCCAATGGGTCTAAGTGCTGGCCACCACAAGATGTGCCACTATGGCATGTGGATTATTTTGAGCTGAAAACAATCAAGGCCCAAAAGACTCAGGAAGAGCCTTTGAACTTCCCCTTATTGCCTAAAATAATTTAAGACAGGAGGCCTGTCCCAGGAAGAAGTTATCACTAGAGATAAATGTAGTATAATACTAGGTGTGGTAGAACAGGAGGAACGTTGAAAAGCCCATTTGATCAAAATCCTCTCTGTGGGGCTTCCCTGGTGGCGCAGTGGTTGAGAGTCCACGTGCCGATGCCGGGGACACGGGTTTGTGCCCCGGTCTGGGAAGATACCACGTGCCGCGGAGCGGCTGGGCCCATGAGCCATGGCTGCTGGGCCTGTGCGTCCAGAACCTGTGCTCCACAAGGGGAGAGGCCACAACAGTGAGAGGCACGCGTACCGCAAAAAAAAAAAAAAATCTCTCTCTGTCTCATTGTCTTTGGATGGATCAGCAAACATTTGTTTACCAAACATTAACTCTTTTTAACTTCCTGTGAATTACCTTACTTCCCCTTGAAATTTCAGACCCATACCTCCTTCTGATGCCGAAATTTGGCCTCTGTGCACTGGTATGGAATCGAATTCGGTGGCAGAGTTTGGGTGAAGTAGAAAAGAATAGGTTTATTGCATTGCCAGGCAAAGGGGGACACAGCAGGCTAATGCCCTCAAAACTGTGTGTCCCAACCTGGGGGGATTTGGTGAGGAGTTTTATAGCAATGGTTCAAGGTCAGGGTTGCTGATAAGGATTATGGTGTGTTCAGGGCCTGCAATCCTTTAATCTGGCCTCAGGTGGTCTCCTGATGAGCTTCTATGCTTCTCAAGGTTATCAAACTGTGACCTTCTCTCTAGAATGAAGGATGCTTCATCAAGCAGTTAACATCTTCCATTTGTTGGGGGTTTTAGTTCTGTAGAAGAGCTCAGTTATTGTTATATGTTTCCCTTGAGGCAGAACCAGGATCTTGTCCCAAAGCTGCACTATTGTTTCTTGACAGTTCCTCCCTTGTCTCTGCAGCCCCTCCATTCCCTGATTAGCAACTATTTGACCCTACCCTTTGGAATTCAGGGAAGGTTGTGGAGGCTGAAGCCTAGTCCCTGCAAACAAGAAATGGGGGACACAGAAAGACTTTAGTGCCCAGGAGCGCCACAGGGTCCTGCTCAGTTTCACTTCTCTTTAGTCAAGAATATATATATGTCACCTTTTCTTGCTATCTTTGGAATTCTTCATACTTACGTGAATTCCCCATGTGCACATAATAATTTAATTTTCTCTTGTTAATCTGCCTTATGTCATTTTCATTGCCCACCAAAGAGCTAATGTTACCCAAAAACCTGGGTTTGCCTCTTGGTGGGCGTCAAGCTGAAAGGCACAACAAAAACAAAGATTGGGAGAAGAAAGGATTTGTTACTTGCAGCAAGTAAAGAGAACACCAGGGGTCTTTCCCAAAGGAGTGTCTTCCTGAACAGCAAAATGGGGGAATTTTTAAGCTAAGGGTATATGCATATTCATGAAGGGGTTTGGGTGGTCCACAGAGTCCAAGCTTTAGTGGACTGAAGTCATGAGGGTCAGAAAAGGTCAATATCATCATTCCTTATGTTCCCAGTTGATCAGGCTAAACTTTACCATTGAAAGAGAACTGGGAGTCTTTACAATTATCTTTGTTATTGTTACTTCTTTGACCTGAAAACAGTCCTTTGATTCTGCATTATTTTGTTCCCTTAAGATCATTAATTACTGAGACCCTTTCAACGGCAAGCATCCTGGCCAGGCTTAGACTGCACAACGGCTTAGGCCAAAAACGACCCCTAGATATACATATTATTAAACTTTTGTTTTATTTTCTCCTGTTAATCAGTCTCACGTCAATTTAATTCTTAGACCAGCTCAAAGTGTTACCTGAAACACTTCTTTTGTTGAGCCAAAAGACACAACCAAGCCAAAGGGCAGGAGAAGGAAGGGTTTATTACTTGCAGCAAGTACGGAGAACAGCAGGGATTTTCCCAAAATGGTGGCTCCTTGAACAGCCAAATTGGGAAAGTTTTAAACTGTCAACTGAAAAGAAAAAAGCACAAACTGAGAGTTGTGAGTTAAGTTTTATTTGGGGCAAAATGAAGACTATAGCCAAGGAAACAGCCTCTCAGATAGCTCTGAGGAACTGCTCGAAAGAGTTAGGGGGAAGGTCAGCATGTATGTGATTTTGGTGAAGGGGGACACATGTAATCAGGGACACATTTTGGCAGAAATTTGCTGCTAGTCATGAAATGGTGGCTGCTAGTCACAAGGAGCAGATGTCTCCATTAATGATTTTAGTGCTTTTCTAGATATGAGAAGATAAAAGAAACTGGGCTCATAAAATCTTCTGAAAATATCGAACTATCTGAAGGCCTGTTCTGCCGGGTTTTCTCAGAGCATAGACTGCCTCATTCTTGATCTCTGTCCTGAATTCCATTCAGGGTGTGTTGAAGGTTGTGAAACAAAATTTATATTTTATGGCAAGACAAGAGAAATTTAAACATAAATTCTTCTCTGCCCTTTGGTCTCCTCTCTCCCCACACTGTGCGCTGTGCATCTGCATTATACATTGACCAAACCTCCCCCATAGGCAGGGACACTTGCTCAACCATAAAGAGCAACATTCTCCTAACATCAACAAGACAACTCCCTCCTTAAGAGCTAACATTTCTTCTTGACCTTGTAAGGGGTTACATGACCAGCAGGATGGCACTTAGATCTGAATTATGTAAACATTCAATAAAATGTCATTTGATGTACAGCCCTCTGTCTCAAAAAAAACTTATACACCTCCCTGGGTTTCTAATGGGCAGAACAGTTTTCAGAGTTTTCTGAGATGCTCTTCCCAGGTTATAATCCTCAAATTTGGCTCAAAGAAAAAATTCCAGTTCTCTTTTAGATCAAGTGATTACTTTTTTGTCAAGGTCAGAGACTACAGTGGCTAGTGACTTCATTCTTATAGAACCAGATGGTAAGGGACAATTTTATTTCACAAGATCATTAATTACTGAGACCTGTTCAAGAGCAAGCATCATGACCAGGCTGAGATCACAAATGATTTAGGCTTAAAATGGCTTCTCTTATGTCAAAAAGTTATATTTGATTCTTTTTCTTTGGGGACCCCCTACTCCATTTGCCTGCAGAAGGGCAGAGGAAAAGTTCTTCCTCTCTGACAGTCTTCATGACTGCCTGGAGAAACAATGATGGACTCAGGAGTTCTTCTCAGCCTCGATGTGCACAGAAATCTTTATGCCTATGGTAAAGGGGCATGGAAAGGAGAGGGTTCTCAATGTGTATAAGTTCAGATGCTTTCAAAGGCAGGCAATGTGCCCTGTACTATAATGCCTGTTGGGCAGGAAGAAAGTTTCCTGTACCCTTCTAGATTTTTCTGATTAGTCTAGGAATTAAATTGACATGAGACAGATTAAGATTAACAGGAGAAAATCAAACAAAATTTAATAATATGTATACATGGAAGAGACCCAGGAGAACTCAGTAAATCTCCCAAATGGCTGAAATCCTCACCTTAAATACCACTTTCAACTACAGACAAAGATGTTGGGTGTAGTGGTTTGGGACTTCAAAGGGGAGGAAGGCAATTCTTCCTCGTACCTCATACGTGAAGTCACCATACCTCAAGGGGAAATTCAGTTTGCGCTACAACTTGAACTAAAGAACAGTTCTTCGTGTAACACTGCCGGATATTGGAAGATACACAGGCCCCTCGGCCGACCGAAGGCATTCCTTCATTGAGGCAGTTCGCTAGCCGCAGAACACCCTGCTTTAAAAAGTTGATTCAGTTAAGGGCACAGTGGGTAGCTTGTGTCTCTTTTACTTGTTAGAAAACACACGTATTTAGGCTGCGTGTCAATCTAGACATGGCGTCTATAGCGAAAAGCCTGGTTTTCCCATTTTGAAAGCTCCATTCTTGCAGCCGGAAAAAACCTGAAAAACACTGTTGTTGCCGTGTTTCTAGTCCCTGCAGGCATGGCTCTGAGAAAAAAAAAGAGTTTTCTCGAAAGAAAGAGGGTGCTTCCAGGTCCTGGGTGGGAGCTCTTCCTGCCCTGCTCTAGAGCTAAGGGGAATCTCAACGGGGGCCCTAGCCTCGACGTAAGGTCTTGATTTGGCATCCAGAAGGGTAGGCGTGAAGCAGGTTCCCTGAGGCCTTAGTCGCAGTTCTGCATTCGTTTAACGGCAGTAAGTGTCTAGAGACTCGTGGCCCCGTCGCGTCAGCGCCAGTTTCAGGACAAGAACTCTGAGGACCCGCCGGCTCCCCTGGGCTTGCTGGACCACACTCAGACCCGTAGGCCCTTCAGGGTGCCCCAGGGTAGGCCGAGGGAAGGGGAACACACTGCAGTCTACCTTGGGGGAGCTAGATGTTGATGTTACAACTACCGGTTTTTTTTTTTTTTTGCAAGAACCCCTAAATATCCTGTGCCCTCCCTGACCTCTTCAGAACAGTCCCTCAGAGCTATCTGAGAGGCTGTCTCCTGACTTAAGTCCTCAGTATGTCCTCCAAATAAAACATAATTCTCAACTTTTAGGTTGTGCATTTTTTTTCAGTCAACATTTAATTGTATGGCTCACGTAGGTACTATGCCTAGATGTAATGGGATGAGCTGTAAATTATTAAAACTAGATAAACTCTGTCAGCTCTACCACTAGCTGAGATCAGGCTTTCTTCTCTGGATACTTCTGTCATAGACCTTGGCAGATAGGGGGTCTGTGTTGGTCTTAAAATTATTCTTAGAATTGTGGGGACTCATTCATTCTTTCAACAAATTTTACTGCTTATATTCTATGTGTCAGTTACAGTGCTGGGTCTTGAAATACAGAAGGCAACACACGAAAGTACAAGGATAAAACACATTTTCTACCATATTAACTTTTTTCATTCATTAATTCATCCTTAAGTCATTCAACACGCATCTTCTTATTGAATACTGATGAGGGATCAAATGCTATGCTAAACACTGAGTATATAAATGCAAATGAGATGGATAGGCCCTGATTTTGACGTCACTACTATCTTTTGTCGTGCCATATAGTGGGACAGCTTCGTTATTCCCTTTACCGTAAGTTTTGGGTTTTTTTTGTGGTACGCGGGCCTCTCACTGTTGTGGCCTCTCCCGTTGCGGAGCACAGGCTCTGGACGCGCAGGATCAGCGGCCATGGCTCATGGGCCCAGCCGCTCCGCGGTATGTGGGATCTTCCCAGACGGGGGCACGAACCCGTGTCCCCTGCATCGGCAGGCAGACTCTCAACCACTGCGCCACCAGGGAAGCCCTACCCTAAGTTTTTATCACAAATTGCTAATGAAAATAAAACTGTTAGTGGAGTTTCAACATGCATAGGTAAATGAGAACACAGAACTCCCCTTTCGCATGCCCCATTCTCCTCCTTCTAACTCCCTATGCGAACTCACTTTGTGCCAAGACCAAGAAGATGTGCCCCAATAAGAACCAAGCTGATTTCCTCACACTGACAGGGGCTATTGCTCACTTAGAATACTTGATGCTTAATTTTGATAAGCAACTAGAAGACCATGGAGACAACCTATAAAAATGATTTGTATTGGGAGAAAATACTAAAAAGGGTTAATGTGCTGTTTCACATGTCTAACCTCCTGGGATTAAACCACAGGCACCAAGGTCACCAAGGGTACTTGGCAACAATGAGCTAAAAATGAAAAAAACAGAGCATCATACTGTTATTGTATTCATCTTCCCCTAAGGCACTCTCTGATAAACACCACAACCACTATGGGAATTGAGAACAGCTTCCTTGTGGGGCAGGTTATATATGCATCTTTTTCCAAGAAGTTAAATCATATCCAGCTATCAGCACACCTTACTTAAGGTGATTGTAATATATGAGATTAAATGTTCCTACCTGATTGGAAAATTTCTTGTCCTCAATTCATTGGCTATACTGGATTTTTTTTCTTGGGTCAGACTTTCAGATTTCTACCAGAAATTGTTCCTTTGGGGAAACCAGGCCTTCCCAGAAACTCAGGAAACTGAAATGGAGACAGCAAGAGAGAAGGAAATTATTTGGACATATAGACCTCAATTGTTTGGTTTTAAGTAAACGTCCCAGCAAACATCTTCTAAATGGTATAATAAATTTAGGGAAATTCACAGTTTATAAGTTTGTGAACTCATAAACTGAACATATTATGATAAGAGTACAGGTTGCATTTTGTGTCTTCAACTCAAGCAAAGACTTCAAAAAAGGCCCAGTTATCCTTTGTTCATTAAGACACAAAGAGAGGGCAAAAAGGGCAAGTTTCTAAGTCTTTTTCTTTAAAATTTACTTCCTTTCTTCAGCCTTCATCAAGATCTTCAGGAAATTAACTTTACTAAAGTTAATTATTCATAAAATAAACATAGGGACCTGCAGAAGACTATCTCACAGAGACCTGTAATGTACAATATCCATTGCATACATGCACCATGAGCTTGTCTTTGCTAGCACTGGCATACAAAAAACTCTGTGTGTGTGTGTGTGTGTGTGCACATGTGTGTCTTTTTTTGTGATGGAGCCATAGGGAGAAAATAAATCTATTGGCTGCAATTCAGTGATGTAGAAAGATTTAAGGGTAAAGGAAAAGGCTACATCAAGTGAAGCAATAAAGTCATGAGGTTGTGCTTCCATAATAATAACAATAGCAGTCTTCTGTAACCAAGGGAGCAGGCTCCTCAAATTATAGTCACACCTGTTAGACCATCTGCCCATAAATTTCACACTATCATTAATGGAAAACAAATGGCACTGTCTCTCATTCACTTTATCCATTGGCCATTCTCATATAAACGATTTTTCTCTTCAAGGTCGTGCTCTTTCCTATCTGTTTAAAAATATTAGGATTTAGGAGGGGTGTTACATAATGTGCCATGCCTTGGTACTTGTACCAGTGATGGCTCTGTAAGGAGCACTGGATTGTTAGGAGGCTATAAATTGAATTCCCCTAGAAGCAGAACCTGAGGCAATAATTTGAATGCAAACTGTTCATCTGGGAGGTGCTTCCAGAACACTCAGAAGTGGAGTGGGAATTGAGAATGGAGGCATGGAAGGAAGCCAACAGAGGTGCATTACTGAATCAATTACTCCTGCAGGGAACTGCTGCCAGTACTTCAGGGGAGTTCTGTGAAACTCTATAGAACATGTCTCAGAGTTATCCCAAGAACTGGTGAGAAACTTGAAGTACTTATCTTCCAGTCCCCTCTGTCCTTGGTTGAAAGCTACACCCAGATACATTAACTCCTGTACATTTCTGGCCTGCCCTAAGGTGGATAATTGCAGGTGGTAGCATGAGTCTATCAGCATATACTGGAATGATGAGTGCTGGGGAGATATGAGTGGAGCATTGAAACCATCTAATACAGTGGGGGCAGGAGATATCAATTATTGGCTTGCAAGTCCAAATGGGTAACCTTAAATTCCTGGGTTAATGGTTTTACTTTGAGGCATTTAAGCATGATGTATGAGTAAAAATTTCCTCTATTAAATCAAGTTGAAGATCCTAAGTCCCTAATCTTCTGGAAAACTGGGGGATCTTTTTAACAGATTTTTGAAAAGTAACATGATTAAGATTTCAAACTGACCATCCATTCATTCATTCATTAACTCATTAAACAAACATTTATTGAACACCTAAAGTATGCCATGGGTTAAACTAGGCACCAGTGTTACTGTTACTAAAATCATTATCGTGCCACCTAGAAGTCAATGTATTGTGACACTCAAATAAGAAAATCCATAGTTACCGTAAAAATTATTACATAGTGCTATAGGAAGACACGGTAAGACCTTAATTCATGCTGTGGAGAGTAGTATATGGGGGATATCAGTAGGGCTTCCTGTAGAAGGCAATGGAAATGGATACGTAACATGAAGGAAGGGTGAATTTTTGAGGAAAAGAGAAGATAAATTCATGTTTGCCAGAAAATGAATGGTTAAGGATGAGTCCAGAAAGGAGTTCCATTCATAATCAGTATAAGAAATGTCACTGGGGCTTCCCTGGTGGCGCAGTGGTTGAGAGTCCGCCTGCCGATGCTGGGGACACGGGTTCGTGCCCCGGTCCGGGAAGATCCCACATGCCGCTGAGCGACTGGGCCCGTGAGCCATGGCTGCTGAGCCTGCGCGTCCGGAGCCTCTGCTCTGCAACAGAAGAGGCCACAACAGGGAGAGGCCCGCGTACCGCAAAAAAAAAAAAAAAAAAAAAAAAAAAAAAGAAATGCTCACTGGAGTGTAAGAAAAGAAGACAATGGAGAGGGTGGTAGAAGTCAGACCATGGATGGTCCATGTATGTATACTAAGTGCTATGGTCTAGTCTTTGTGTTCCCCTCCAAATTTATACTTTGAAATCTTAATTTCCGGAGGTGATAGTAGTAGTAGGTGGGGCCTTTGGGAAATGATAAAGGTATTAGTGCTCTTATAAAAGAGACCCCACAGAGCTCCCTCAGCTCTTCTGCCATGTGAGGTTACAATGAGAAGTCTGTGACTCAGAAGAGGGCCTTCATCTGACCATACTGCCACCCTATTCTTGCACTTGCAGCCTCCAGAACTGTGAGAAAAAAATGCCTGTTGTTTATGAGCCACCCAACCTGCACCATAATCTTACAGCAGCCCAAAAGGACAAAGAGAGTTTGCATGTCAGATTTTACTCCAAGAAAGATGGGAATCCATTGAAAGATTTTAACTGGTAACTTAGAAGAGAGAAAAGTTTCATAACACAATCAAGTATTTTTATAAGAAAAATTTGTTTCATTTTCAGAAAGATCACTCTGGAAATACTGTGACTAGATATTTGGAGAAGGGTGATGGCAGTCCCAGATATAAAAAGATGAGTTAGTAGTCCATTAATGTAAGTCAAACAAGAAAGTGGATATAGAAAGTGTGAATTTGTGGCTGAGCGTTCTTTTCTTTTAGCACTTGAAAAATGTTATGTCAATGCTACTGACTCCAGAGTTTTAGACAAGAAATATGCTGTCATTGGAATTGGTGTTTCTCAATAAGTAATGCATCGTTTCTGCCTGTCCACTTTCGAGATTTTTTTTGTCTCTAATTTTCCGAAGTTTAGTTATGACGCGTCTTGGCAAGGATATCTTTGCGTTTTTCCTCTTTGGGTTTGTTCAGATTCTTGAATTTGTGTTTATGTCTTCTAAAAAATTGGGAACTTTTTAGTCATGATTTCTTTGAATACTTTGTCAGTCCTACTTGCCCCTGTTTTCATTCTGGAACTTTGATGATATGAATGTTAGTGCTTTTGTTACTGTTTACACGTTCTAGAGATCCTGTTCTTTTCCCATCTTTACCCCTCAGTCTATTTTTCTCTGTACATGTGGTACATTGTATTGATCTCTTCTAAGTTCATGATTCTATGCTTTGTAATCTCCACTCTACTCTTGAGCAAAGTTTTTTGATTGTTTTTTTTTCAGTTCTACTGTTCTCATTTGTTTTTATTGTTATAGCTTCTAGTTCTTTGTTTACATTTTCTATTTTTCCAATTTCTGTCAAGGAACACATAATTGCTAATTGAAGCACTTATGTGACAGCTTATTTAAAATCCTTGTCTGATCATTTCAATAGATGTTTTATCTCAGTGTTGGTGTATGTTTATTGTCTTTTCTCATTTATTCAGTGATTTCCTGGTTCTTGGTGTCATAAGTATTTTTCCATTGTATTATAAACATTGTGAGTTATTATATGACTCTGTATCCCATTTAATTTTATTATTACTTTTTAGAAGGAAGTCATCCTATTTGAGACATTGTATGAGGACTGGGAGGTTACATACAGATTTCCATTGGGCCCTACTGACGATACCCCAGCAAAAGTGGGCACTTACATTGCCTCACTGCAGACAGATCAAGTAGAAGTTCAGCTATCCTATTGGCCCTTCTGACACCTTCCCCCCAAAAGTGGGAACATTAGTATCATTGTGTTGCCTTTTAGTAGGAGTGGAAGTTCATCTCCCCAGTAGATTTCTTGACACAGGGGAGGGGAGAAGTGAAGTGTTTGCTGTCCTTCCTCCCACTTCTTTCCTTCTTGTTGATGCTGGGTGTGGGTAGAGGGTCAGCTACCTGCTGGCCCCACTGACACCAGGGTAAGAGGAAGAGAACTGACAACTAGCCCTGCTTGTGCCATCTCATTCTGTCTTATTGCCTCAGGATGGTTATGGGGATTCAGCACCTCATTGGGTCTCACTGACTTCATGTGTTGGGGGTTAGTGTGGTGCCTACTCCCTCCACCCTGTAACATCCTATTCTTATTGATGTCAGGGAGAGATGGATGCTATGTCCCACCATTGGAGCCCACGACTGTGTGAGAGCAGCCCAGTGTTAACAAGCCTGTCAGGCACCACCTTTTTTTTTTTTTTTTAATAAGTAAATTTATTTATTTATTTGGCTGTGTTGGGTCTTCATTTCTGTGCAAGGGCTTTCTCTAGTTGCGGCGAGCGGGTGCCACTCTTCATCATGGTGCTCGGGCCTCTCACTGTTGTGGCCCCTCTTGTTGCGGAACGCAGGGTCAGTAGCTGTGGCTCACGGGCCCAGCTGCTCCGCGGCATGTGGGATCTTCCCAGACCAGGGCTCGAACCTGTGTCCTCTGCATTGGCAGGCAGATTCTCAACCACTGCACCACCAGGGAAGCCCAGGCACCACCTTTTAAAGTCTGTTTGCTAATGGAAAGGGGTGGAGGCTCAGCTCACTACTGGACCACACTGAAACAACCCTGGTGGGTTGTTTCAGAGCGCTGCCTCTTCTAGAGGGCAGGAGTGGGTTGGTGTGGAAGATCAAATCCTAGCTTGGCCCAACTGAAACCACAGGACATAGGGGATGGGTGCAATATTCCACTGGCACTTGGCTCAAGTAGTGTATATATTCCACTGGCACTTGGCTCGAGTCGTGTGTATATTATTGCCCAAATGGTCTTCTGTCTTTAGCAACCACTTTCCTCATACTTTGGCTAGGGGGAACAGGGTTTTGTGTTTTTTTCTGAAGCTTTTTTGTCTGTTGTTCTGTTGGTGGTTATTGATTGGGGGTTCCTGTAATACCCTCTCCAGGATGTATGGGAAGCAACAGGAAACACAGGGGACTCATCACCATGTTATCCCTCAAGTCCCAAAGTCCCTAGTTAAGTCTGCCTTCTCATTTCCACCTTTCAGCGTCTTCCTATGTTTGTTTGTTGTTATGTTCAGGGTTTTAGTTTTAAGTGGGAGAACCTGGGAGAAATGGGCTACTTCATCTTCTTGGAAGCAGAGGTCTGGAGGCCTAGTGATGTTAAAAAGTACTGCTGACTGTAAATTAATATTTGATGATATACACCTTGCCCTTTAAGAATTATTCTACTAGATGATGTGGCTTCCCAAAGTTGCTACAATTTGATTTTCATACTTCTAAAAGCCAAGTGTTTTGCTGGAGTTGAAATTTAAAGATAAGCAAGAGATGAGGCTAAGATGATCTATGTGGTAACGGATTAAAGTTGGAAACATCAATATACATTCATGTTTAGCTTAATATTGCTTCATATTACCTTAATACACATGGTTATGTAGAGAGATACTTATAGATATGTGCCTATACATGGGTCATGCACACACATATTATCTCTTTGCTCTGTCAGCTGAGAAGATCTAGAAGCAATGACATCCGAGCAGCAATTAGCACACCCCACACCCAGATCCTGCTGTCTAATACCTTTCTCCACTAAAAAGACCTAGTTATCCATGAAGAAACAGCTGATTCTAGGACTGGGGCAGTAAATATACAAGATTTATAAACAAGACCATCTTATAGTGTCAGAAAGTAAGGAAGTTCCAAAAAAAAAAAATACAGGATGGGGATACCCCAGAGTGGCACAAGAGCCAACTGAAAAGAGTTCACAAGGGTCAGGACTAGAGCAATTTGAGGAACAAAGTAACTAAAGCAGAATTAGATTATAACCCAAAGTATAAAATAAAAATCCATGAGTTCTTCTGATATAAATAAATAATTGGATACATAAATGCAGGAGAATAGATAAATCCCAGTGCAAAGGAATTCCAAATAGTTTATGTAGTACCCCATCTTAAGCATAACTCCCTATTCCTTAGTTGTGGGCTGAGCATATTGACTTCCTTCCAAAAAAGTACAGTATGAAAAAGGGAAAACCATAATCTTATGATGGAGAAACCTGAAAAACACTACTTCAGCCTGGTGATCAAAGTCGACCTCAGCATTCATAATGCATATTGATACTTTGTACACTTGATGTGATCTGACAGAATAACCCTTCTACTCTGTGGTCTTCCTCCCCAAAACACATAATCCCAATATTATCATGAAAAATGCATCAAACAAATTCTAGTAGTGGGCATCCTACAAAACCCTAACTACTCAAAATTGTCAAGGTCATCCAAGGAAAATCTGAGAAGCTATCAAACCCAAGAGGAGCCTAAGGAAACATGGCAACTAAAGGTAATGTGATGTTTTGGATGAAATCCTGGAATAGAAAAAGGACATTAGGTAAAAACTAAGGAACTGGACTAATGGATGGACTATAGTAAATGATAATGTATCAATATTTGTTTATTGATTGTAACAATGTAACATACTAATATAAGTGGATCATCATAGAGGGAAATGGGTATAGTGTATATAGAAACACTTTATACTATCTTCTCAATTTTTCTGTAAAATTAAACACTTCTAAAAAATAAAGTCTATAAAAACGCTGTGTTTTCTTGTTTTATGATTATGTGCCTGTATTTCCTAATGAATATGTCAATTTGCTTTACCTTCCTTGATACTGATATTACAGAAAATACTAAGTAACTCTGAAAGAATTTGTAACTCCAATTCAACAAGCAATAATTCTTGTATTAACTTTTTTGAAGAACGCACCGAATAAATCAAAGCAAATTGTCTTTAAAGGCTGAATTTCTTTTCAGTGTTTAATCTTTTATATTATTAATGCATACCACAAAAAAGATTCTGTTTCAAAGGGCAGCAAACGTTGATTGTAGGCAATGTCTAAAGTACAGTGAAATATTAATGCCTGATGCTATAACAACTTTAATGTATTTAATGTTTTCAAAATGATGAATTGTTATTTCAGTCAATAAAGTATTCACTTTTATACATTTCCTACCCATCTTTTCCCAAGACACCCACAAGGAAATGATACTATCATCTGACATTAGGTTCATCAATTTAAATTGGAGTTTTTGGTAGCTGTGGTTGCCAAAGGTCCTGGAATGTGTGATACTTTTACAAATCCTCTCCATGGCAAAATCTGATCCTCACAAGGTAAATCACAGGAGGTGCCTAAAGCCAAATGACATATTGCTTTGTAGCTATACTACCAAGCATTTTACTTAGAGGCACAATAGAATGTAGAAAAGGCCATTTCTCTTTCTGTCTTTTTCTGCTCAAAGGTCACTCACCATCTTACTTTTTATCAGCCATTTCAAAAGTTTTCCATAAATTTAGACCATATAATGTCACTTAATGTGAATGTAGCTCAACCTTCTGTTTTAGTACAGCTAATCTCACATTATTTTATTGGTGCTAAATATGTAAATCATCAGCAAATTTTTGTACTTAACTTTTTTTTTGATGTGGACTACTTTTTAGAGTCTTTATTGAATTTGTTACAATACTGCTTCTGTTTTATGTTTTGGTTTCTTGGCTGTGAGGCATGAGGGACCATAGCTCCCCGACTAGGGATTGAACACACACCCCCTGCATTGGAAGGTGAAGTCTTAACCACTGGACCGCCAGGGAAGTCCCTGTACTTAACTTTTTTTTTTTTTTTTTGCGGTACGCGGGCCTCTCACTGTTGTGGCTTCTCCCGTTGCAGAGCACAGGCTCCGGACGCGCAGGCTCAGCGGCCATGACTCACGGGCCCAGCCACTCCGCGGCATGTGGGATCTTCCCGGACCGGGGCACGAACCCGTTTCCCCTGCATCGGCAGGTGGACTCTTAATCACTGCACCACCAGGGAAGCCCCCTGTACTTAACTTTTAAAAATAATTAAAATAAGCTATTCAACACTTTTTTCCTTAAAAAAAAAAAAAAAGCAATTCTCCTTAGGCTGGCCCTGGGCACATATGTGACTTTACCATTTTTTCCATGGACTATTTTCTTATCTGTTTTACGGTGTCACATTTGTTCTACCTTCTCAAAAAGAAGCATTTAAAAATTCATCTACGCATTCATGCATTCATACATTTATTAAATAAATCTATTGAACACCTACAGACGGCACAGAAAAAAAGGCAGAAAACTAATCTGGGTTGCACAGAAAGTAATAAACTCAGTTAAAATATTTGGTGAAAATAGGTATTACTCAATCTAATGGAAATTACATTTCATTATGGGGACTCACAGACTCAAGGAAAACCAAGACCTAAATAATAATAAAGTAATAAAAGGACTAGCCATTTACTGAGTGCCTGCTTGTACCTGACTCTGAAACTCTAAAATCATTACGGATGTTCTGATGATTGTCTGATATAATTGTAATCTCCATTTTACAGATGAAAATAACAAGGTTCAGAGACATTAGGTTACTTGCCTAAAGTGAAGTGGCCCAGAAACTACAGAACTGGAAATTGAACCTTAGACTTCATAATGCCAAAGTCTGTGCTTTTAATCACAACCTGTGTGTGAGAGAGAGAGATAGAGCGAGAGAGAGAGAGAGAGAAAGAGAGAGAATGTGTTTAATAGAGAACCTCTGAGAAATGGCAAGAAAACTGCCAGGTATCCATAAAACAATAATTTAGGAGCTTCTTACTATACAAGTAATTGTTAATCATATGGCTGAACTAAGGATCTCTCACTTTTGAACTAAGAAATGAAAAGCTTCCAGAAGTTGAGTCTAAATTTTACACTTACATAAGATACTTCATACAGAATGCTAAAGTATAATAACTAAAGAGCTCTGAAAATACTGGAAGCATTCATATAAGTACGATTTCATAATGTGGATAATAGAGGATTTAAGAAATTGGCAGATGCAACTGCAGACTCATTTGTTATCATTTCTGTGAAGGGCAAGATAAATTAATAAAATGAGAGAAATGAAAAAAGAATGGCTAGCAATTTTAGGTAGTTTGCTGAATCTCCATACTAGGAAAGACTAAGCAAAAAAAAAAAAATTCTTGAAATATTATTTTGAAAGCACCTACAAGTGTATATGGTCTTTTTATACCAAATAACTTGGAGTTATGAACTGTCAAATAAGTCTAATCTTCTCTGATGATAAAATTGCTGACTTTATTTGAAACTATGGAATGAAAAATGAGGTAATAATCAGAAATTCTTAAGAAAAGGAGTAGAAAAAACAAAATTATAAGAGTTATGTTAAAAAATATTTTGAAACAAACATAAAATCCCCATTACTGGTACAGAGCTTTTAAAACTTTATTTTGGTTTTAAGTTTTAATAAATATTTATATGTTTACATAATTACTGTCATAAGGAAAAGACAATTGTAGGTCAACTTTCTTCATTCTTTCTTTATTAAGCATTATTCTATTTTGCTCCATCATCTTGTAATTATACTATAGTAACTGTGTAACTTTCTACTAAGTGGATATTTCCTAAACTGTTTTCCTATTGTTAACAATTAAAGGTGTTTCCAATGTTTTGTTATTACAAATGACATGACAATGAGCATCTTTATATAATAATTTTCTGGATTATAAATTATTTATTGGCATAAGCGTCCAGAATTAGAATTAATGTGTAAAAAGCTCTTAACATTTTTATCTTGCTAGACATTGCCAAATTACTTGTCAAAAGATGGAACCAAATTATATTGCAAAAATCTTTGCCAACGGAAGACATTATATATAATTTTTGATTTTTCTAAATTAATAAGTTGGAAACCTATGTTCCATTTCTTTGAATTCTTTGATAACAGAGTGCTGCTGGAGGCTGGGAGGGCAGCCATGTCTGTGAAGGCTCCCCAGAGTTGGAGCGGGGAAGTGGAAAAAGGTAAAAAAAAAAATACTAATTGTATTTTCCCTCGATTGTTATCTCTCACTCTCTTCTGCCTCTCTGTAACTTATATCCAGGTAGCTGGAGAAAAATCATGTGGCAGGGCAAATTGGTATTCCAATAACTTAATAATCACCAGCTTCAAATGGATTTTCAAGACTGGAAATAGTGCTCTGACTTACAGTAAGCTCTTTCTAATTCTCCTTAAGGACTATTTTCTTAGAAGCTTTACTTAACCTCCATCCTCTATACTCCCTCCATTCTGAGCCGGTGAGGTGCTTCATAACTCATTAAGAACACAGAAGTCAGTAAATACTCCACTGCCAAATCCATTAATTCATTAGCATTTGCATTGCTCTTTGTGTTCCCTTTTACTACAGGAGTTAAAGTTAAAAGGCCATGTGCACTACAGATAGGATTTCATTTTCTCTCATCTTCTCAAGTACTTCACAGCACTGCATTTTCTACAGCCCATCTACCCCTTATGAATGATTCTTGCCAAAATTCAACCTCATTCTAGACTAGTAACTCCAACTTAAAATGTTAAAAACTATACGTGTAACATGAAAGCCTCCCTCCTCCCCTAATCCCTGCATATCTTCTTTAGACAATTCATGTCTGAACTTTTCAAAATTGTTATCTTCATATATTGTTTCCAATTCCTCACGTCCCATTTACTCTATAAGTTACATCCATCTGACTTCTGTCACCGTAATCTCACTGCCCACTGTCCTGAAATTTTACCTATGAAGGTCACCAGCGATCCCCATGTCAGTATAGCCAATGAATAGTTTTTGTCCTATTTCTAGGCTCTTTCCTTCTTTAAAAAAGAAAAAGAATAAGAAAAACAAAAACCATTTTTTTCTTCTATGCTTTTACACTCTCATCATCTTCTGTCTTGGTATATTTTATTGGCTTTCTGTGTTTAATCTGATTTCTAACATTCTATTAGTTTCCTTTATCTTCAGTGGAATAAACCAGTATATGAAGGATTATTCTCAACAGTTAGTTCTCATAATAACAGTACTAGTAGCAGCAGTCAATACTCTGTAATGCTTATCATGTGACAGACACTATTCTAAGACACTGTTTAAATACATATATATAGACACACACACATATATATGAGGTTTTCCTCCTCATACGCCTATGAAATAAGCCTATTATTATACCCGTGTTACAAATGAGAAAACTGAGGCAATGAGAGGCCAAGGTCACATGATCAGTACTTGGTGAAGCTACGCCTGAGTTAATGCTGGAACTTTAGAGTAGACAAGTTAATAATGTCTCACAGATTGGCCCTAAGTGTGAGCAACATTTAATTAATGACTTGTGAAGTATCAGAAAAAAATGGAACATTTTAAATTGATTGGGAACTACTAAGTCATGTATCAGTAACTAAGAATGACTCTTATTGAATGAAATTATTTTTCATTATTCTTTTGAAAGGCGAATATTCTTGTGTTAGTGTTTCACAGTTTTTTTTCATTCACATATTTATTCATTTATTAGCCACACATTTCCTTCTATGTGCCAGTGTCTGCTGCAAGCCTTGGAAGATTCAGTGGTGAGCAAAAAATTACAAAATCCTTGCTCTTAAGCAAATGTCCAGTGGTGGAGGAAGACAGAGTAAACATGTAAATAAATTTTGTACAGCGACAGAAATACGACTGGACAATGGGACGGAGAGGCACTGAGGAGGCAGGTCTCTTTGGTCAAGATAGTAGTGGTGGCGTTTGAACCGAGACCTTAATGATCAGAGGGAAATTGGTCTGGGTAGAAGGATTAGCCAATCTAAAGCTGGGAGAGCAAGAAGTAGAGCTTGTTGCATCTGAGGGACTGAAAAAGACAACTGTGCCTCGAACCCCATGAAGGTCAGGGAAAGATGTAGTAAGTGACCAGAGCACATGGTCCCTGTGAGCCTGGCTAAGTAGTTGAAAATTTAATCTCTCTACAATAGATAGCCTTTAGAGGTTAGAAGCAGTGCAATAATAGCATCTGATTTGTGCTTTTTGAAAGACTACTTTGACTGTTGAGTGTCCTACAAAAGCAAAATACTTGTGTCTCTATGAAGTGCAGATAGTAAAATTTAAAAAGCCCAATGAGCTCATAAGCAGTTGGTTTACTAAGTGTAATCATTTATCTTAACTAGACTTCATTAATATAAGCTTGGTGACCTTGGGGCCCTGGGACATATTAGATTAGGGAAACCCAACTATTTCCAATAGTGTGATTTGAAAAATTCTCGAAATTGTTGGGGTTCAGGAAGATTATTTTATTGCTGGGCCTGGATGGGAAGTTTAGAATAAGAAAAGAAAGTATGATGGCTGGCTTCCATCTATTCTCCCTTCCTGTGGGAGAAATGATGGTGGGGTGACTACTTTGCTGTTGACCCAATGCTTAAATTTCAGAGCTAGTTCAATCCAGTAAATATTTGCTGAACAACTATTATATGTTAGGCACCTTGCTGAAACTGGGAATATAGAGAATAATTAATAATAAAAGCAGGTATTACTAACAAGAGACAGGCACTGTGCTAATGCTTAACATGCACCATCTCAAGTTACATTAATTTACACACTAACCATATGGGGTAGATGCACTTATTATACCATTTTCTGGGTGAGAAATCTAATCTCTTTAAGGATTAAGTTACTTCTCCAAGGTTACACAGCTAGTTAGGGGCATAGGCAGGATTTGAACTCAGGTCTGGTATCAGCACCAATTCTCTTAGCCATTATGCTCTATAAGGAACTTACTTGAGAAGATCAGGATTATACATATATGGGTACAACTAACCCTAAGACCATCTGGCAAAACTGGCTGCTTGAGAAGTCCTGGATTTATGTAAGATGCTCTTGGAATGGAGAAGATCGTGAAGGAGGGTCCCCAAAACAAACTCTCTATATTAAGGGGCAACAGAAGAGAAATAGAAGTAGCCTACAGCAGTATGATATTGAGGACCAAGAAACAGTGTTTCTCTCTTTTGTGAATAGTTATTAAATTATTTCTACTTCAGAATATCAGAAAGAAATCACAGTACTATGGACAGTTTTCAGAGCCACGCTATCTTAGCGTGAATCCTGGCAGGTGTAGAGTTCATAGTATGACCCTGGCACCTAAGTGTAGTTAAGTAAGCTTTCATTTTTCTTTAGGCTGAAAGCGAAGTAGCTTTCTGATAGGTATAGTTTAGGAAAGTCTTCAAAGAAAATATTTAAAGTCCACTATCTCAGAGAAAAGCAATTTTGCAAAAGATCTGTCAGCAAAAGCAAGGCCAAACACACCAATTATTTAGTGAGACTTGTATTGTTATATCATTGCTCATGTTGTTTCTTTATGCATTTACCTGGAAGAAGGCTTTTAATGTTCAACAATTCTCAAAGAGATAAAGACCCACACTGACGTGTCAGAAAGAGCTGTGCCCAGGAATTAGATCAGTTTAGGTTTGACAACTTACTAGAATTAGGTAACGTTCTTAATCTTTCTGAGTCTGATTCCTATCTGCAAATAGGGATAACACTATCTATTACAGAGGGATGTGGTTAAATTAAATGACACATGTAAATGAAATATATCCTTACAGACTGAGAACATACCTAGTAAATGTTAAGTGATCTGCAAATATTCTGCTTTCTTGAAATGGATGAAACCTGTTATCATGTTCTTAACCAATGGTCTAAATATCAAGACAATATTTAGTTAAAAGTTATATTTGTTCTTTCACTGTCCATCTGCATTTTAACATATTCTAACATATTCTCCTTGATCAATTGTGTCAATATTAGTAACATTTGTCATTTAAGCTATTACTGTTCATATGTTTAAAATATTTCAATGCGATATAAGTCATTACTCAAAGGGATGCCTAGCTGGCTTTGTCAAAGATTTATTTTAAGTAAAAATGAAAGACACATTTTTCATTTCCACCAAGTTTTATTGAACAGTGTATTCATTAACTGTATGAACTTTGCGGCCAACCCAATACAGTAGCCAAGACATGGAAACAACCTCAGTGATTTTTGTGGATGAATGGATGAAGAAAATGGGGTGCATACAACCTACTATTATTCAGCCATGATAAAGAAGGAAATCTGGCTATTTGTGACCATATGGGTGGATTTGGGGGGCATTATGCTAAATGAAATGTCAGACAGAGAAAGATAAATACTTTATGATCTCATATGTGAAATCTAAACTGCTGAACTCATGATTGAAAGAATGGAATGATGGTTGCCAGAGCTGGGGGTTGGAGGTGAGGAAAATGAGTGAAGATGATCAAAAGATAAAAACTTCTAGTTATAAGATAAGTGAGTAATGGTGATGTCATGTACAGCTTGGTCGCTACAGTTAACAATACCGTATTTTATGTTTGAAAGTTGCTAAGAGAGTAGATCTTGAAAGTTCTCATCACAGAAATAAAATTTGTAATTATGTGAATTAAGGTTAACTAAACTTATTGTGGTAGTCATTTCACGCTATATATATCAATCATCACATTGTATACCTTGGACAGATACAATATTATATATCAATTCAATCTCAATAAAACTGGAAAAATCTCATTTATATTTTAGCATAAATATATCAAACGGGTTTCTTGACAAGATGAATAATAACTATAGATAAAAGGAAATAAGATATTGCTGTTGCTGTTGTGTGCTTTTCCAGAATGCAAAACACTAAAAAGGGGGGAGGTGAGTATGGGCTTGCAAATGCTGCTTCATGGGCCCTAATGCTATGATACAGACATTTAGTCTAGACCTGAAAGACAACTTGAGTCATTTCAACAAATCTGCAAAACAGTCAGGTTCAAACATGAAGAGATATCAGTAAATTCTTTTTCACACTGCAAGAATTCTGCCTTCAGCTTTCAACAAAACCTCAGTTTTTGGGTTATGAGGGTAACAGTTCTTAAGCAAGCAGTACAATGCTTCCACCAGTGCTTTCTCCCTATGATGAATAAGTTTTCAGTCTCCCCACCAGTGCTCATCCCTTCTCCCCTTAATGTCTTGGCCAAAATTCAACCATCAGCCCAGAAAACTCCTTCCCAGTTTCATTGACTGTACGTGACCACGTTATTTCAATCACCTTGGCACATTTATATTACCTACTTCCTAAGGTAGGTATTATATATATGAGATTTTAAATAAAAGAATGCCTGTAAAGTACTTAATGCTCAACTCCTAGCACAATATGAATATTCTGTAACTGCTGACTAGCATAATTATTATATCATTTACATTAAAACTAATCTGTGCTTTCTTTCACACACCCATGTTCTTTGTCCCCAACTGGGGTAAAGGAAATAAATGAACATTTATTGATTATCTACAGTGAGAGTATAGAATGCAGTGTAGGCTATAGAATTAGTGGTGTTCAAGACTGAAACTGACCTGGATTTGAATTCCAGACCTCTCACTTACTTAGACTTTACGACGCCTCAGTTCCCTTACTGATAATTAGAGATCATAGACATTTCAGGGACCACGGTAAGGATTAAAAATATTATAATGTTTGGATCCAGAAAGGGCATTCATTACCTCATTTAATGTAAACTCTTAGATAATCTGATTGAGTTTTGAGAATCTGATAACGGCTCCGCATCCTTTTGCTATTTGCTAACTATTCATAGCATTTTGCATAGAATTCCAGGGCTTTGCTAATATGAAAATCAATCAAAGGCTTTAGATGGCACAAAGAACTCAGAGAAATTGTTATGGGGCAAGAATTAGAATTCTTCTTGAAATACAGACTATCATCCTGGAGAAGAAAGAACAACATTTTAATGTGGTCAAATTTGGTTCAAATCTATGCACTTCCATAATGATGTTTCTACCAGGTCTTGATTTGACTGGGATTGAAATTTCTGACATTACTGTCCCCATCACAGACTTGAAAACCTGGCAGACAATCAAGTGCAACCTACAGTTAAAGGTCGCTCATCTAAAAACAATATGGGTATGTTACTACCATTCTGACAAGAGCATTATGAAGATTAAGAAAAAGCACAAATAAACTCTCCTAACACCTGACAGACAAGTAATCCAGCTTTCAGCTCTTTCAATTCTTTTTCCTTCTTACCTGAATTATTTCCTTCCTTGCTCTGAGTTCTCACTGTGTTTCATGTCCCACAATGCTGGAGTCATTGTAATGCTTTTACTCAGAAATCTCATTTAACATTTAGCATAGTAAATAAGAAAGCCTAAGAAGTGATTGAGGTAAACTGCCATTATTACATCATTCTGATAACCTGATTTGTCCAGAAATGTAACTATGTGATTCTCCTTTACTTCTAGTTGCTCACCATTCATGGGCACAAATTGAGTGTATATCAGATATATTAAATTCCTGCAAAATTATCTGTGGTGTGATTTGGGGCTCTCTTTGTGTACTACAGCTTTCCTAAAACTAAACTATTATCATTTCTACTCCTCTTCTGTCTGAAAATCCTCAAAACATAATTTCTAATTAATAGTTATACTAATTGGCATTATAGTCATTCTTTTTTGCTTTTTCTCTGATTATAAGTATCTTCTGATGCTTAAGTCAATCAGATGGGTTCTCTACATATGAGGAAGTTCAAAGAGGAAAGTAGGAGGAGTAGGGTAAGAAGACATTCACACATAGAATTACTGGAAGCCTTAGCAGTAACAAAGCTAGTGAAATTAGAGCTCATTAATCAGCAGTCAGGAAAATTTCATCCTGTGTTGTCATTAATTGGTCAACTAGGGTAATTAGGCTTACAAACAATAGAAAGCAAAGAATGGAAAATCTATTGTTTCTGCCAGCTTCTCCTGCTTGTTATAAGCGTAATTTTCTCCTAGTTTATGAAACAATAACAGTTTGGTATTAGAATTTAAATGCCATCAATATAAGATATGGAGATATGTGAAGCCTACTACACTTTCTTCGTAAACTAGTACTATAGCATCATAGATTCCAGTAGAATGATTTAGTTGAAAGATAAAATTCATGCAGAGTACACTATTTGTGTAAACTTCAAAAGAATCAAAAAGGATTGCTATATCTTGGCACACTCTTCTTTGTAGAATATGTTAGAGCTGGCCTTTTTTTGATTAAGAGCTACTGTTCTGTAGAGAACACATTTTTCATATTCATAATCATCAGGCAAATAAAGGATCTGACTTCCTTAGAATCAGTAAGTGTTTTTTTCCTCACTTCTTACCAAAGAACAGAACAGCTGATAAGAAAACTAAAATACCTCTTTTTATTGATGTATAGATGACTTACGATATTCTATAAGTTTCAGGCGTACAACATAGTGATTCAATATTTTTATACATTATACTACATTTAATTATTATAAAATGATGGCAATGTTTCCCTGTGCTGAACAATAAAATCCCTCTTTTGTTAAAAAAAAAAGCAAATGATGGGTGTTAGAAAATTAATATATTTCCCATGAATAATGATCAATAACTATGGGACACTGGCCCATGTAAATTAAGAGGCTTCTTTTTCCATGTGATTCTGAATACAAAATGTATCCATATTCAGGAATCGTTTTCAAAGTGAATTTTTTTTGGTACCTTAATAATCATAATGGGTAGTAAGATCAATTTGTTTTAACACTTATGTAGATCAGTGTTGAATATAAAATGATAAAACGTAGGGTCTTTTCACTTTTTAATTTTAACTCTGTATATGAGACAAAGAAAACGAACTGCTTTCTATCATACTGTAGTTTTTGCTCAACTCCTACGACCAAAATCCTTGAAAGAGAGAATTACCTGTTTGTGTCCTTTCAGAACAACCCCCTTGCATACCAGGGCCATAAAAAAAAACAATAGCCTTGAGAGACCATTCAAGGAAATCATTGTTATTGATTCATCCCTCAAATAGGACCCAATTGAGCAACAAAATGATGCTGAAGTTTATCGTCTCTTCTCAGTGAATTTATAACTCTGGAATATTTAAATGTCTTTTCCTAGATGACAGAGGTGGCTTCTATACACATACACGATGGACACATACACACAAATAACATCCTGATATCCATTTTACATCTGTAATTCCACTCTGAATTCTCCCTGCCATTAACCAACTCAAATGCTACATTATTCAACTCGTTTCCCTTGCTGGTTGGATTGGGTTCAGGAAACAGGGAGCAATTTTAATGTCCTCTTTAGTAAACCTACACCCTATTTATGAACTAAGAAGAAGTGGTTTTGGTTTCTATTTTCTGATATCTTGAGCCTTTCATATGATTGCATCTCTCCAACTATATAGCTTGCAGAATTAGTATTATGACTAGAGATGCAGAAAAGTTTTGCTGCCTAAAAATGTCTTCTCATCTACTAACTGATGGTTGGCACTCAACTCTCATCCCTTCATCTCGGAATCTCATCCCTTTAGCTTAAATCTTTTTTTCCCATTAAAATTCAAATACTGGTTGTGCTTTAAGATCGTAGTCATTTTTACCTCAGCCTGAATAATCCAAAAGCAAGTTTTGATGATGTGCAAGAGGGAAGAGAACTTGAGGGCATAAGTGTTCTGCAGAGGGTATTAGGGAATAGAGAAGACAGAGCAATAAATAGACTCACGGGGAAACTCAGAAAGTGGAGCTTGATGAAACAAACAAACATCACGGTTTTGCTAAGGTCTATTCTAATTAGTTGTTATTTGTGTGTAAAAGTTTGCCTAAAAAGCATAACCTATGAGTGATTTGTGCCCCTGCATATTACGGATGTATAATATAATTCAAACAGTGCAAGGAACACACAGATTACCACATGGCCTCAGCCATGCTCCATTTTGTAGTCTGCCCACTTTGAGCATCAGAAAATGGATTGTAGAAATCTGGTTCATCTTATTTTAAACTTCTCATTCCCCAAATTTGAAATAGTATTTATTTAAAAACTAGGCTCTTTATAAAGTTCGCCAAAACACTATAAAGTATTCATTGAAAAGAACCTAACATTTACTACTGTAGTACATTATGTACAATTTATTGACTATTTCTACTGAATATACATTTATGTATTACATAATCTAACATTTATATTAAGTATAACTATAATATGATTCTTGTGTCAACCTTGACAAAGCTGGTGAAATCCTTTGCTACAAAAATATGTCTCTGCCTTATCTTTTTGTTTCTGTATTAGTTTCCACATTTGCCAGCAAGATACTTTTCATCCTACTAAACTAATAGGCCACTTAGTTGAATACTGGATAAAATACAAATTGCAGAGAATTCTCCATTTCTGTTGATAATTTTAAAAATTTCAACTAAAAGTGCAAAGCTTTTATCAATTTCTGTAGCTTGCTCTCTTCCTAAACCTACTTGCTTCTTCCATCAATATTTAAGTTTCTGGTTTTAAATAACTGTGACTCTCCTTTAATGTGTTCTCTGTTAAAGGCTTTCTCTCCCTTTAGAATTGTTAGTAGGAGAAGTGGTATTTTTGTGGGAAGAAAACTGCATCTTCTCTACTACTCAGCTGTCAGGACTATAGAGCTACATCCTCAGTTGTATAATCAAAAACCTGGCCTGGCATCAACTAGTGAGATTAAAAACCACTTTTTCAATTCCATGCAATTAAAATATTTACATCAACTTCTCTTGGTTGTAACAATACCATAGAGAACCCAGTGTGGGTGTGGCTCATGATTCTGCTTCTCTGACTCATGATCTCATACTTCTTGCTTCCAACTTCCTAATGAATGTGCCCTTTAGCAATTGCTGGGGGCCAGGTTTGTTTACTGCTACTCCTTTCCAACAGTTCAAGGCCATGAGGCATCTCTTGAATGTATTTCTTTACTACAAAGTATTTCTCTCCCCTGCCCTCACCCCACTCTCAGGTTCTGTTGCTTATTTAAGATTTGCATCTGTAAAGAGTCCTTTGGGTTTGTTTCCTTGGTGGACTGGCTGTCTTCCGAGATTTTGTTGTTAATCTTGTCTGACATTTTAAAGAGGACCATTCGGTGTTGTTATAAAACTTCTCAAGGAAAGGAAAACAGAAGTGCTCATCTAACCCTCTTCTAAAGACTATGCAAAAAAGCCAGTTGTTTTAAAACATTATGGCTGGGGATATAAATGGCTGCAGCACATGATATCTACACCTGCATGTTTTTAACCTCCAGAAACTAAAAATCAGCTCTGCAACATGCAAACAGCCGTGAAGAAAGAAAGAAACAAACAAAAACCCAGTATTGAAAATTTTCTGCCTGATACTTGAATGTATTGGCGAACAAGCCTGCTACTTCTAGTGTTTACATAAAGACAGTAGTCAAATAACCAATGCAGTAAAACAAACAATTCTTCTGTGAGAAAAAAGAATGATGCTACTTAGAGTTGATGGACATGAACTTTAGGAATTTTAGAGCTGAAAATAATCTTGGAGATCTCCTTTTAGCGATGAGGAATATGAGGTCTATGGTGGTTAAGTGAATTGTCCAAGCCAGAGATGGTAGTAGGTTCAAAGTTGAGGTCTTCTGCCAGGATGTTGAGCTTACTCTTTGAACTTGCTGGGTGTTTACATATTGCATCAACAGAGCCCAAATGTACTGGATTTTCTTCCATTTACTAATAGAAGCAAGTTAATGCCTTTACAAGTATTGTAGTATAAAATCAGCCCATTCAGCCAAAAATTAGTCAATCTAGGAGTCCCAAAGAGACAATGCTTTGCAGGCTTTTCCTTTTCCTTTTCTTTTCTTTTCTTTTCCACTGCAAATGGGAATTACATAGATAATGCATGTTTGTGTGTATGTATGTATACATATATATACATATATATATACTTATATCTTGTTCAAATTTAAAAGAATACAATTTTTATAGTCTAATTACGTGTGACATAAAAATAGAACATCGTTAATCAAATACATTTGCAGTATTTATTTTTGTAAGTAACTTCCTTTCTTTATATATCTATACAGTTTTAAAGATAATGGGACGACACAGAAATATTATTCATTTTCAAGCTAACACTGATAAATAATGTTTTGTAAGCGCCCTAAATTATGTAAAGACTAAAAGTTCCATTGTTCTATCTATTCTATGGAAAGTGGTTGATGTTTAGCTATGAAATAATATATCAATCTCAGGAAACAATTCTTAGGTCAAAAAACTTATTTTCCCTGTGATGTCTTTTCACAAAGATTTAATTCAAAGAATTTACCTTTGTAAGATCTCCATCACTTTTCACCATTGTTCCCATGCATGTTCCTGTTAAGAGTGCCTGATTCTGTTGCTAAGCAGGCTTGCAGTCTGGTTGGGTCATGATGGTGAACTAATGATTATTTAAAATGTGTCTGTTTGGATAGGGTCTTTTAAAGAATATCGTGATACTTTTGTGTAAGAGGCTGGGTAAGAGGGTTCTTCATTTCAACTTACAGTTCTACAGGAATATAAGTGATAGAATGATGTTTTCCAGAAGAGTTGGAAGAATGCCAAGAGTACACTAAAGAGCACTAGGTCTCACTTCCTCCCGGTATGCTTTTTGTCTAGAAAAGGGTAAAAGTCAGTCAGATGACAAGTCAAGAAATTTACCAAAGGATTTCAAAGAAATAAGAGGAACATCAATATTCATTTTATTGTCTAGATTAAATTATTATGTTTTTCCTTCTCATCCCAAATTCTTAAGAAAAATTGTCAAGCCATATTATGTTGAAAACTAAGTCCCATGTAAGCGAGACATGGGTATTTGAATTTTATCAGGCTTCCAGATAAAACTAAATTGTTGATTAAATCCTCTCCATCCTGCTTGCTCTTGTCCCAGACATCCCTCTCCAGTTCAGGAATATCCTCCTTTAAACAGCTTATTTAACCATATGGGACTGATGCCAGTAGCCTTAATATTTTCTGTACGGTATACTGGGATATATAAGGGGACTACCATCATATCTCTAGCATGTAGGGGGAGTTGGTAAATAGCATTCCCAGTGTGTATCTGGAAAAACAAAAAGGTTGTTCCTTTAAACAATCTTTTTTGGTGATAAAGCAAAGAATCAAAGGTATTTCATTACTAAAGAATCAGAGAATGTCCTAACTCTAAGAGAAGAGCACTTCTAACGTCATCTCAATATCCATCCAATCCAGAAGCAGAGCTGATGGTGCTACCAAGAGACAGAGCCTCCTTGTGGGGACACCACCTTCAAAAGTTTTGGAAGGTACCCCCAAACATCACCAGTATTCTTTACACCCTTGCTTGTCTCTAGTATTTAAAGATACATCTGATACTTATTGATTCTATTTATATTTTGAGGGTGATCCCTTCTTAGGGATATCATCTCATATGCAAAGTTAAAAGTATTGATCATTTTTCTCTCCTAAACTTAAACTATTATAATTTATGTTTAAGGCAGCCAAGTTTAATAGCTTTATGACTTGGGGCCATAAAGGTGAGTGTTTCAATCTTGGTTCACTGTTCTGTAGGTGGTATATGGCCACTCCAGGTATCAGTTTTCTTACTTATGAAATAGGGTTTGCAGTGCTTTCTTCACAGAGAAACGATTAAATTTGATATGCTAACATAGTGTCTCCCATATAGTGTACATTAAGTGTGAGCCCTCTTTCCTATCTCCACTGGGTGTGGCCAACTTCTAGTTTTCTAGGATTTACTAGAAAATTTCATACCTTCTAGGAATATATGGCTTCTGATCATATTCCCTTACCATCTTCATTTTACTAACCTAAAGGCTCTTAATTTTTTTGTAATTCCCACATTCTTATTTCCTATCTCAGCTACTTTTCTGTTAATTTTTTAGAATTCAGTTTATTCTAGCAGGCATTAATTGAGGTAAGGGGAATTACAGTATATCCTATGGTTACAAATGTAAACAGGATCCCTGTTCTCAGGTACCTTACAGTCCAGTGTCAAGAGTAGTAAACAGAAAAAAAATTGCAATTTGACCTGATAAATTCTGTGATATTGGTAAGCCTGTGACAACACAAGTGAAATACCTAAATCAGATTAAGGAGGATGGGAAATTAAAGGTAAAGAAGCTGGTCATACTTGTAGGCTTTTCTCTAGAGTTGGCAAACATCTGTACCTGTGTTCAAGGTTTAGATTGACCAAGACAGCCTTAACATTCCTTTCAGCTTAATAAAACTTTAGACAGGTTTCTTCCTGACTTATAGTCCCTTGACCTCCCCTTATTTAGAACATTTACTCTAAAAAACATGCAAATTCTTTTTTCACCCCTTTGACATGTAAATCTTCTTCTAGTCATCTTGCCAGATTTACAACCCAGGAATGTCTTTCTCACGGACATGGAAGCCAGTTTTCGAAATGTAATCATCAAGAAAGATAGCACCGCATTCTCTGTGGGAGGGCAAGAGTCTAACTTCAGTAAGTGCTGATTAGCAAACACAGATGGCCTAATCACATTAACCAGTCTCCTCCTAATGTCCTCCAGTACCAGTCCACTAGCTCACTCCAGAATTGATAAACTGTCCCACCTTTTGTTTCAGCAGAGTTTAGTCCAATCTCTCTCTCCAATTGCAAGTTTTCAATAAACTTTCCCTTGCCTGTTTAAGTCTGTCCTTGGACAGGATGCATCCATGTTTTGTACAAGGGGAAAAAACGGATTTTTGCCCAATAATCTACTCACTGATGCCTGGCACTTGGTCAACTTTTGTAATTGCTGATTTAAATAAGTCCATCATGTCAATATCTAGGGGGAAATATTTTCAGTGGCTCTAAACACTTTGAGCAGTGATAAATGAAATCTCTGAGTTCACCATCTTCTAACTGGAACTAGAATTATTTTTCCAAAAATATATTTCTTTACACTTATGCACAAAATGAGCCTCTGCCTCAAAGAGACTGTGAGTAGGCTCAAGTATCCACTTGTCCTAATAGCTTTATACTCATTCTTTTGGTATTTCAATTATCTCAAGTGTTCAGAATCATGAATAAAGTTGGGAGCAATTCATGATGATGTTAATCAATTATAAATTACTCAACAAGGGCTCCCCTTATTATACTCTCCATGAAGCTCTCTAGAGGATCAGCTCAGGTACTGGCCTCAGGCACAGTCTAGATTGAGAGAGGATTTCAAATAATTGATGGTTTTAGCCAAAATTTTGAATTCTAAAAATGGATGGAAATTTGGAAATTCTAAATCAATCATAGCAAATTACAAATTACCATCAAGAAAGACTGCATAATAAAAATTTCTAAAGGTTACTGTAGAAATTAAGCTTAAACTCAAATTTAATTCTAAGGTAAATCAAACTATGTATTCCATTTTCTTTTTTCATTATAAAATTTATAAAACCAGAATTTTCCTTCTAATGTGCGCATTTGGTGTACTTGCTTTTTATTTCCAAAAAAAGTTTCCCTAACTTAAGGACATATACAACATAAGGTACCTTAGAATTAAGGAAATATGGGAGAATGATTTTGATTACCTCCTCATGCTACATGAAAATTCATTACTTCAAACTTTCTTGAACAGTTTTTTTAAAAGATGCCAGTTACCTAACTCATACAAACACCCATATACATATGTATATCTTTCTTGTTGGGGAACAGACTTATATTAGTGTCAATAAGTGGTCCTTAAAGTTAATGTGTTCATTTTATATAGTCATAATTTAAGATATAGTAGAAATTCGTTTGAACATGATATATACCTTTTTAAAATATATTAGAGACTTATAGAACCACCTCACAGTGACTATATTTGTCCATTATGAGGTTTAGAATATACTTTACTACTTAAATGAGTTGAGTATGATATTTTATCATTATACCTTTGCTTTTGTCATATATTGTGGAGGTAGAGTCTTTGGTCAGAAACATACCCTCTATATTATAAAAACATCATTATAGAAAAATGTAGTATTCTTTTAATATATAATTTAACATGAAACTAGGACAGATTTTCAGCAAAAGAAGGGAGCTGCATATAGTTGGCTTTTACTGGCAGGCCTGTTTCTGCCCAGTAATTACCCAGGCTTTACATACATGTTACAGTTCAGTGCTTTGAAGGAAATCCAGCTTTCTTTGCTCTCTGATCTTTTCTTCTCACAAAATACTTAGCAAACACATAGCTATTAGCTCCATAGGAATTGGTTGTATACATCAGGTATTTTTCACAAGCCCACTTAACCAAGGTACCAAGTAATTTGACTAGAATCCAAACCAAATCAGTTGAAGAGCTAAGTGTGCAAAAAATCCTGTAACACACTAGATTCCAATGAGCCACAGTTTTATTAACACTGCATCACTTAGCAAACTCAGATGGGGTCTTTGTCTCTTTAGGTTGAGTTTCTTTAATTGGCAAATGCTTAAGAGCACACTTTATTGATTGATTGATTGATTGATTAAAGAATCATCTTTTTTAAAATTTATTTATTTTTGGCTGTGTTGGGTCTTCGTTGCTGCACGCGGACTTTCTCTAGTTGCGGGGAGTGGGGGCTACTCTTCGTTGCAGTGCGCGGGCTTCTTATTGCGGTGCCTTCTCTTGTTGCAGAGCACAGGCTCTAGGCACGTGGGCATCAGTAGTTGTGGCACATGGGCTCAGTAGTTGTGGTGCATTGGCTTAGTTGCTCCACGGCATGTGGGATCCTCCCGGACCAGGGCTCGAACCTGTGTCCCCCGCATTGACAGACGGATTCTTAACCACTGAGCCACCAGGGAAGTCCCTAGGAGGCCACTTTAAATGCAGTTACACAATGACATCATGATAAGAAATGCTATAGGAATATAGGCATAGAAAAAAAAATTATCATCACTCACATATGCCCTGAGCATTTTCTGCTGGAGAATCTGAACTTCATAATGAGGGTACTAATATATTACATGCTTCTGATAGTAAGTTCTTATCACTTGATAAATATCATTAAACATTATATCTCTGCAGCTTAATCCTTCTTAACCTGAAATATACCTTTAGAAATAATATTTTAACAGTTTGAGAAAATTCAGCTATTACATAGCTATTTACCTAAATATTTATGTGAGATAATTATGAAAGCATTCTATTAATAACTTTTGAAGACATTGTAATAACAATTTAGTGTTAGAATTTTAGAAAAAAAAATAAACCAATAAAGGTACTTCTTCTGGTTCAAACTGTACAAATGAAAATTCTGAAGCTAAGTAAATTGGGCAAAGTATGTTGCTGTTTCATAAGTTAATGAAAGTAAATTTATTTATTAAATTTTTATTTATTTATATTTTCATGTGTTTATAACACATAAGGTTCATGTGTATAATATTATATTTTGACATTTATATAAACTACAGTGTGCTCACCACCAAAAGGTTAGTTGTCAACTGTCATCATATTGTTGACCCCGGCATTGGGTATCCAGCACTGTAGCTTGCTGGGCGTTGAATGGAGCTGGGTCTTGGTGTTGAGATGGAGATCTCTGGGAGATTTTCGCCATTTGATATTACATGGTGCTGGGAGGTCTCTTGTGGAACAGTGTCCTGAATTTGGCTCTCCTACCTTAGAGGCACAGCACTTACGCCTGGCTGGAGAACCAAGAGCCTTTCATCCACACGGCTCAGAATAAAAGGGAGAAAAAGTGAATGAAAAAAGAAAGAAAGAAAGAAAGAAAGAAAGAGAGAGGAAGGAAGGAAGGAAGGAAGGGGATAAAATAAAATAAAGTAAAATAATATAAAATGAAATAAAGTTAATACAATAAAAACTATTTATCAAGGAATCAATTTTCTTTTTATTTTCTTTTCTTTTTTTTTCTCTTTTCTTTTTTTCTCTTGCGGTACGCGGGCCTCTCACTGTTGTGGTCTCTCCCGTTGCAGAGCGCAGGCTCAGCGGCCATGCATCACGGGCCCAGCCGCTCCACAGCATGTGGGATCTTCCCGGACCGGGGCACGAACCTGTGTCCCCTGCATCGGCAGGCGGACTCTCAACCACTGCGCCACCAGGGAAGCCCCAATTTTCTTTTTAAAGTAAAGAGCAAAAATGGACGGACAGAACCCTAGGACAAATGGTGAAAGCAAAGCTTAACAGACAAAAGCTCACACAGAAGCATACAGACACACTCAGAAAAAGAGGAAAAGGGGAAAAATAATATATCTTGCTCCCAAAGTCAACCGCCTCAATTTTGGGATGATTTGTTGTCTATTCAGGTATTCCACAGTTGCAGGGTACATCAAGTTGATTGTGCAGATTTAATCCACTGCTCCTGAGGCTGCTGGGAGAGATTTCCCTTTGTCTTCTTTGTTCGCACAGTTCCCGGGGTTCAGCTTTGGATTTGGCCCCGCCTCTGCGTGTAGGTCGCCTGAGGGCATCTGTTCCTCGCTCAGACAGGACGGGGTTAAAGGAGCAGATGCTTCGGGGACTCTGGCTCACTCAGGCCGGTGGGAGGGAGGGCTACGGAGTGCAGGGCGAGCCTGCGGCGGCAGAGGCCGGCGTGACGTTGCACCAGCCTGCGGCGTGCCGTGTGTTCTCCCGGGGAGGTTGTTTCTGGATCACGGGACCCTGGCAGTGGCAGGCTGCACAGGCTCCCGGGAGGGGAGGTGTGGCTAGTGAGCTGTGCTTTCAAACAAGCTTCTTGGTGGCTGCAGCAGCAGCCTTAGTGTCTCATGCCCGTCTCTGTGGTCCGTGCTCTTAATCCCCTCTCCTCACGCACCAGGAAACAAAGAGGGAAGAAAAAGTCTCTTGCCTCTTCCGCAGGTCCAGACTTTTTCCCAGACTCCCTCCCGGCTAGCCGTGGTGCACTAACCCCTTCAGGCTGTGTTCAGACCGCCAACCCCTGTCATCTCCCTGGGATCCGACTGAAGCCCGAGCCTCAGCTCCCAGCCCCCGCCTGCCCCGGCGGGTGAGCAGACAAGCCTCTCGGGATGGTGAGTGCTGGTCGGCACCAGTCCTCTGTGTGGGAATCTCTCCGCTTTGCCCTCCGCACCCCTGTTGCTACGCTCTCCTCCCTGGCTCCGAAGCTTTCCCCCTCCGCCAGCCGGAGTCTCTGCCCGCGAAGGGGCCTCCTAGTGTGCGGAAACCTTTCCTCCTTCGTGGCTCCCTCCCACTGGTGCAGGTCCCGTCCCTATTCTTTTGTCTCTGTTTTTTCTTTTGCCCTACCCAGGTACGTGGGGAGTTTCTTGCCTTTTGGGAGGTCTGAAGTCTTCTGCCAGCGATCAGTGGGTGTTCTATAGGAGCAGTTCTAGTAAACTCAGGAAGAATAAAATTTGTTTACATTCATTATTGTAATTAAACCAACACACATTTTAATTAAAATAACAAACTTAAACTAGGTTTTATTTACTGAAGATTATCCCAGATTAACACTTGGGTTAGTTTCTATATTTCTGAGAGTTTTAGAAGACCCAATTTTTTCAAGTACTTGACCTTCAACCCAACTAAATAGAGCTCTTTTACAAATTAATTTTGGCAATACCATCCTAAGGTAGAAAAATACCACACATATACAATGTACATATATAGACACACGTACATATATAGACACACATAAACATACAGACAGATGCAAACAGGCCTTATAACTATAGTTTTAAAATTTTAGCTATGATTAAGGTACAATAATATAAAACTCACGAGTTTATAAATGAACAGGTGGATCCAAATTTTGTTTTGGCAGTTGGAATAAGTGACGTTCACCTGCTCAGATGGCTAAAGCTTTTTATTAATATTTGTGGAGAGGACATTTAAGATTTTTTTATTTGCCCAATTTCCAATTACCATCCCTCCCCATTTTTCGGATGAGGAGCATCTCCCTAAGATTTGCATTTTAGGGAATGGCTGTTGAGTCAATAGAGGAGATGGAGGTAGAAAATCTACATCACAGAGAAGGTATCCAAGTTTTCTCCAAGATGGAGTTTTTCAGGCATATTTGCCTGTTTTCAGAGGTCCAGGGTAATTACTATTTAAATTTTTCTTTTTCTTAAGTGCAAGACAGTTCTGTCTCCAATGTCCTGGTTTTTAACAATATCTACAAGCATTTTGAGATGAATAGGGGAGGTTTGGAGATTGGTAAAATAGGTGGAATTTGATTTGCTTCTAGAGCCACATTTTTGGTTTTTTAGAGTTTTGTAAGACAAATATTGTTGTTTCCAATTCCCCAAAGACCTGGTTAACAGCCTATCAAGGGACTGATGTGCCCATCCTACTAAACCTGCTTCTTTATATCAGGGAGATTTCCAAGTAAGATGAAAATTAAAAGATTTCTAGAGCTTGAGGGTTTAATGCAGTATGCCTTCAAAAAGCCTGTCTAAAGCATTTAAGAAAGACCTTTCTGAGTACCAAATTCAACCTCAGACCAATTCACCTTAGGGAGAAACCTGTACTATTGCTTCTACTAGCCCCTAAACATTGGCCTCCTGGTGACCCATTTCTCGATCATTTGTAGGAGGGCCTGGGAGAACTTCTGGCCATCTGTTTCCTCTACAGTGGGGAGGTGTTCCTCAGGGGACTGCCTGGCTTTTCTGATAGCTGTAGTATAATCAAGGGTGGGAAGAACATTCCTTAACAGCCAATCTAGGTTGCTGTGAGTGTGGTTGTGAATGGCCACTAAGCTTTCCATTCCTCTCTAAATTTGGTAAGAGGTTCTGAAAATTGAGGTAAAAGGCTTTATAACTTAGAAGATCTGCTGCTGTCTGGGGGCCATGAATTTTTTGTGGTGTGGGTCCTGGAAACAACCACAGAGGCATTGCATAGGAAGGCCTAAAGCTGGCAGAGCCTGTTTACAGAGACCTGGAAAGTGGCAAGGGTCATAAGGGATGGAAAAATGATCCCTACCATCTGTCTCTGGTACTTGTTCTGAATTCAGTTCCTTGTTTTTAGTATTTTAATGCCTAATCTGTATACCCCAGGCCTAGAGGTTAGGCCAGAGTGCTCTCTGTAAATCTTGTAAAGAAAGGGAAGTCAAAACAGGCAACTTGATGTTTAATGGATTTGGGGGGAAGTTGGAGGAATCTGGGGACCTAAGGGAGTTCACTGAGGTGATGGAGTTGGATTTTGAGAGGTAGGGTTTAGACCAGAGGTCCAGAGAGCCGAAAGTTCTGGAGGGTCAAGGACAGGGAGTTGGGGGTAAAGGAATGTATAAGAGGATGAAAAAGGGGAATTTATGTCAGGTGTAGATGTTATTTTTGTTCTGAGTCTAATTTCTGTTCTCTCGTCTTATTAAGGGAGTCCCTAACAATAGCCATTACACTTAAATATAGCCAATTCGAAGCTCCCATTGTCTGGCAATTGACAGGTAGGATCTTATATTAATCTCAATATCAAATCAAACCAATAAGACTTTTTATGGCTTAACCATGGATGCAAGAAATGTCCCAAAGGAGACTGCAAACATGCAGCCCTAACAATATCTAGAATGAGACAATGAAGGTTGAGATGACAAAGGCCCCTTATGGCGTAGGGCCCCTTGTGACAGACTCCCCTGAGAGCTGGCATAGTCAGACAAAGAGATGCCAGTTGCAAGCCCAGATTGTTACCAGTGATTCTGATCAACTGGCTACCGCACTTGGAATCCCAGTCTTTTCAACTGGAAATGCACATAAGTATAGGTACCTTCCAGGTGGTGGAGACTAGACGTGATATTCTCACTGGTCATAAAGCTAAGCTCTTAAGCATAGAACAACACAAAAGGAAAATTTCCTGCACCTCTTTTTTTGTTTTTCATGTACACATGAATGGCTTCAGCTAAGCCTTGGGTCTCTTGGAGCCAAACTGATAGCTAAGAGGCATGTGCCACTGGATTGGGGATTGTGGTATTTTACCATGTACCTCATGACATGGAAATTTTCTTGAGGTTGGTGGTGACCTAGTCAATTTAACCCATTCATGACCAACTTATCCTAACCTGGGGGTCTTGGAGTTAGGTTGCAAGTGCTCTAACAGCTTTTAAGTGCTCGACTGTGCCCACCAATTCTGTGGCTTGCTTCTGAAATTCCATTCGTCATAGCCTTTACCTCATGTGCACATTAACTCACAGTGCCTGTCTGGTGAGGACTGTGAACCCACCAGTCTGTGAGGCAGGCTCAAATGACAAGCTTATAGGACTTTTGCCTCTGTTATACACTGTGGTTTTCATCCTTATGGCAAATGACACAAAAGACATAAACAAAGAAAAGAAACAGTAGGAAAAGAATCAATAGAAAACAAGAGTACTCATATCAAATTTTTACCAGAGTAGGTGTTCCTAAGGAACGAATTCACCCAAATATTTTCTCCTGCTAATCTAAATTTAGAAAAAGCAAAGGACTCTCACCACCTTCACTTCCATCAGACCCTGCAGGCAGAGACCTGGGAGACTGACATGAGATTTCTTCTTTTGGCTTTTGTCAGAGGTCCCAGGTTCTCTCAGCTGCAGCAGCCAGAGTGAGCAGTGTCCAGCCAGTGAAGGTCGCTTCATGGTTGCCAACTCGAGTGGAAACATTTTCCTACTACCCTTCTAGGTTCTTTGGCTGGTCTAATAATCAAATTGACCTAAGACATTAACAGGAGAAAAACAAATTTAATTTTATATGTATGGGAGTCCCATAAAAATAAGAGCCCCAAAAGGCACCCAGGGAATTGAAGCTTATATAACATTCTGAGCTAAGGAAAGGGGTAGGGGTCTGGGGGTACAAAGGGAAAGAAGGCCATTCACAGGAAGGAAGAGATGTTTAGAAAACAAAGTTTGCCCTGTTACGCAAGTAAGTCTCTTAGGTAAAAAGTTCTCTCTGGTAATAGCTTTTTTCCTGGTACAGGCTCCCTTTCCAATGTAAATTTAAGCTGTTGAGGGGCAGGTAAAGGGCTTTTCCTGAATCTGATGTATTTTGATTATCTTTCGCTCAAAATAATCCTTATGCCAAAGAGACATCTTTTGGGGTAGAAAAATGTGTTCCCCTTTAATCCTCCTATAATAAAATACAGAGTAACAGGAATAAAAAGAGAATTTTAAAAATAAATTTATTTATTTTATTTTATTTATTTTTGGCCACATTGGGTCTTTGTTGCTGCATGCGGGCTTTCTCTAGTTGTGGTGAGTTGGGGATACTCTTCGTTGCAGTGCGCAGGTTCTCATTGCGGTGGCTTCTCTTGTGGCAGAGCATGGGCTCTAGGCATGCGGTCTTCAGTAGTTGTGGCTCGCAGGCTCTAGAGTGCAGGTTCAGTAGTTGTGGTGCACGGGCTTTGTTGCCCCGCAGCATGTGGCATATTCCTGGACCAGGGCTCGAACCCATGTGCCCTGCATTGGCAGGTGGATTCTTAACCACTGTGCCACCAGAGAAGTCCCCAAACAGAATTTTAATAACAGGTATACCTCCTATATACATGGGAGGTACCCAGGAAAACTGAGTATCTCCCCAAAATGGCCCAAGCCACCACCTGAGATCCCATCTCCAGCTAAAGACAAAGAAGATGTTTAGTGTGGGGGGGCAGTTATGGGAGGTTACCGGGCAAAGCACAGTAAATAAAGATGTTTGTTATGCAGATTTAAGTCATTTTCCTCTCTACTGATAAGAGTTTCTAGAGATTTAGAGTCATCCTTCCTGTTCTGATATAGAGGGGGAGACACCCTTACAAATGGAGATTTCCCTTTGTAAATGTCCTTTACAAAAGGGTAACTTCTACTTGGTTTTCTGAGTTTCTCCTGAGTCTGCTCTTTTTTTAAAAATAACCAGTCTAAAATAATTCTTATGCCAAAGAGGCATACTTTGGGGTCCCAAATTTTCCTCCACTTTTGTATAATGGATGATAGAATTGAATTAATGTTAATTTTCATAAGTGTGGTAGTGGTGATATGGGTTTGTATCCTCATTACAGGCATAATGAAGTATTTAGAGGTGAAGTATAATATCCTCAGGCTAATATCAGATTGTTTGAAAAAAGAGACATAGGTGTGTGTGAGTGTATGTGTGTGTGTGTGTGTGTGTGTGTGTGTCTGTGTTTGGAGAGTGAGAGAGAGAGAGAAAACTGGCATTGTGGTACATTAATAGTTGGTATATTTATTCATTATACTGGTCTTTCAACATTTCTTTGAGTTTGATACTTTTCTCACAAAAATGCAAAAAATAAAATATGAATTAAAAATTTGGTTTAACTGCTTATAGACATTATCAACTGTATGTGTATTTATGCGATTTTATAGATTTTAATATTTCATCTTTTTTTCCATAAATAATTGTATACCAAAAATCTATGGAACATCAATTTGAAGGAAACACTCTAAGTATGAATACCAAAAGTGTTGCGTGTAGTGAGTATCAGCTCATGTTTTTTTGTTATGTATATAGATGATTGTCAATGAATCTATCTGTGGACTCAAGGGACATTCTGATATCAGCATTCAGTTCTCTCCTTGAGTCCATAGAATAAATGTACAAAAATCATAGTTGACTATGAAAGAGAGTTTGACTTAGAATAGATTTTCAAGAAAGGTTCACAGTATTTTTAAAGAACAGTAGTAAAATTAATGCTAGAGTAGATTAATGTCTGTGAATTTGGATTTTTTTTTCAAGTCTTGAGATATTTCTCTCCAATTCATTTCACAGAATTATTGTATAATGTGTCACCCAAGTAGAACTAACTATAACATATGGATGTTCATACATTATTTCAATTCTGTTTTGTTCTTTTTATACTATGCAATCTCATTATGAGGACACTGCATAATGATAGGTTTTACTCAATCTCACGGTAAGCTTAATATTCTCTTTTCATATTGTGTGCAATATTGCGGTGTGGGGGGGAATACATATTACTTTTAGAAATCATAACCAAATCGGGTATATAGAATGGATTGAAATGGGAATTAAATGATCTGGTTAAAAGTATTCTAGCAAGATCTAGTAACTGGAAAGAAAATATTTTTAATAAAAACGATTATTTTGTAGTTTCATTTTCATTGCTAAAGCATATATTTCACATTTTTATGTTCAAAAAGCTAAAATTTCCATTATTCTTTCTTTCACCTTCCACACTTGAGAAACCTATTTTTCTGTACCAGCGAGTGTCCTACTTTATAATAGTAACGCAAGTGCAATTCTGATAGCATTTATGCTATCATAAAAATTGGCCTTCTACTCTCACCTCTCTTAAAAATTATACTCTTAGATTAATAGATTACCTTCGCATGCTAGATATTTAATAGTCTCTCACCAAAGTTATATATAATTGTGCACCAATAAGTACTTTAGTCATAAAAGCTTTGGTTCCACCAGTGTTATATGATGTCACTTTCTCTACAGAAACTTTTATTTGCAAAAATAGGTCTACAGGAATCACGTCAGAATCATATTTAGAAAATTCCTGTCTACAATTTTCTGTAGTCTAGCAGTTTTCTGGAAAGACATCTAACAAAGCAATTTTTACCTAATATACTGATGCTAGTTAAATGTTTCTTTTGTTTTTAATGTTCTTTAAGATAGCTTTCTAATTATGGTACATATTTTCACATTTACTAATGTTGAGGTACTCTGTAGCACATAACAGAGTTTATTATAGTGGTTCACTTCTTGGAAGACAATTGTGCTATTTTGTGAGGAGTTTATGTTTAGGATAATGGCTTTAGTTTGCAAAGCTCATTCATGTGAATTATTCATGTCAACACATGTTTAATGTGTACTTACTATGTTCCATATACAAGGTTATGTACTAGAGATAAAAGGAAAAGGAGGAAGGGAGAAGGACTGGCCCAAGGAGGAGGAGAAAGCATGATCTAAGACTCAGGACTTAGTAAAGGACATTGATCCATTACAGATTTTTTTTAACTTTTACTGTTTACAACTATTTAAACTTAATAAAACAGCACAGAATCACTAGTATATCCAAAACTCAGAGTCAAGATGTGATTTTTCCCTATTTGATTGGTACCTTGTTTTAGAATAAAATATTAGTGATACACATGAGAGCTCTCAAAGTCCATGGCATTTTCCTTGCTGCTTAGTTACACACTGTCTAAAGTTTGACTATACTCTAGCATCCATATTTTTGTAAATCAAGAATTTGTTTATAGTTAGAAATCCTATTCTACTCTTTTATATTTTGAACTTGCATAAATAATATATTTCCATTAGTAACTTGCATTTTTCATTCAATGTTATGTTTTTCCCCTCAACAGATTTGGAGTTTATCAATTCTAATTCTAGATTTTTAGTAATTAATGGTCGAACATTCCTACTTGAGTGATCACAGTCTTATATTTAATAGCTCTAACCCTTACAGAAAACAAAATTGATGAGTTTCAAAGCATTGGTTCTGATTGTATTTTATATCATCTCCATGTAATTATCATCTCTATTTTAATTGTACTTATTTATTATTATTATTATTTTAGTTTCTAATTTCTTTTTTTTAATATCTATATTGGAGTATAATTGCTTTACAATGGTGTGTTAATTTCTGCTTTATAACAAAGTGAATCAGTTATACATATACATATGTTCCCATATCTCTTCCCTCTTGCATCTCCCTCCCTCCCACCCTCCCTATCCCACCCCTCTAGGTGGTCACAAACCACCTAGCTGATCTCCCTGTGCTATGCGGCTACTTCCCACTAGCTATCTATGTTAAGTTTGGTAGTGTATATATGTCCATGCCACTCTCTCACTTTGTCACAGCTTACCCTTCCCCCTCCCAGTATCCTCAAGTCCATGCTCTAGTAGGTCTGTGTCTTTATTCCCATCTTACCACTAGGTTCTTCATGACCTTTCTTTTTTTCTTAGATTCCATATATATGTGTTAGCATACGGTATTTGTTTTTCTCTTTCTGACTTACTTCACTCTGTATGACAGACTCTAGGTCCATCCACCTCACTACAAATAACTCAATTTCGTTTCTTTTTATGGCTGAGTAATATTCCATTGAATTGCACTTTATTTTTGACTTGGCCCCCAAATTAGTCACACAATTACACAGTGTTTAACAGTTAAACTTCTTGGATTTATCTACATGTATATCACTTTCTTTGCTCAGTTTGTTCTTTAATCCCACTTCTTCACGGTGAGTTTAATTCCCTTCAGTAAGAAACCTATTCCTTGGAAGTTTTAGTATTGAAGATCTATCGGTAGAAATTTCTGTCTTTGTCTGAAAATGTCATCTCTTTCATTTTTTAATATGGTTAGTTAAATGTTCTGTTCTAGGTTAAGAGTGATTTTTCCATTAGTACTTTAAGGATAGTGCTTTCAGTTATCTTCTGGCATCTATTGTTACTGATGAGAAGATTGCTACTAGTCTCATTGCTCTTTTTATTTGATATTCTTTCTTTCTTCCAAGTTGCTTTGTAGACTTTCCTCTTTGCCATTATGTGATGTGGTTTACCAGCTGTTTTTTAGCCTTGGTTCCCCAGAAAGCAGAGCCTCAGGCCAAGAGTTTATGTGCTATTATTTAATTAGAGAGTACAATGTAAGTGAACAGGATTGCAGGGCAAAAGCAGTGAAGCAGGGAAGGCTGGCGATTCAATATGAGAATGCATGATCAAGCTGGGATTTGACCTCTGGAAGTTCTGTAAACTGGATCTCAAAATTATGGGGAGGGAATGTGAAGAAAGGAGAAAGAATTCATCCATGGGTTTAGCCTGTGGGGGAACTGAAAGGGTTGCTTTAGGAATATTCTCACCTGCTGGAGTAAGGAGAGAGGTGGAGGATAGATTTGTTGGAATCATGACCACAGTGAGACACTGTCAGATTGTATATATAAGTAGTCTGCCAGTGTTGCACATTCTTTTAATGTGGAACAAAGGAAGGATCAGGCTGAGGTGAGGTATACGATACAGGATATAGTCATATATTTGTTTTTATTTCTTTTACTGGTGACTCCATGCACTTCTTTTATCTGAGGATTTATTTCTAACTTAATCTCTGAGAAGTACTATTTCTTCAAATACTTGTTAAATTCACTGTAATCTCACCTTCTAAAAATATTATTAGATGAATGTGGGTCTTCCATTTTATCTTTTATTCCTTTATCATTCACATTTTCATTTAATCTCATCATTTTTTCTGGCTTATTTTCAACTTATAAAATTCAAATTTAGTTTTATCAAATATGTTATTTAAACTTTCTATGGAGTTTTGAACTCCAATGAACATACTTTTTCTGCCTTTTTCTGCATCAATTGAGATGATCATGTGGTTTTTCTGTCCTTCATTCTGTTAATGTGGTGTATCACATTGATTGATTTTTGTCTGTTGAACCATTTTACACATAAATCCCACTTGGCCATGATGTATAATCCTTTTAATATGGTGTTCAGTTCATTTTTCTAGTTGGATTATAGCTTATCTATGAAGGTTCCAGCTTATCCTTGATCTTCTAACTTCAGATCATCTCTCATTCCTGACATCCAGCCCTACTGACTTCAGGACTGGCACCAAGAGGCAGGGACAGTGGATTTACATAGACTGCTTAACAAAGCCCCACTATTATGTAAGGTTTAATCTCTATAATAAAGTCCTTTTAGTGGTTCTTCTTGTCCAACCAAACCTTAATATAGAGTTTATCAAATGTCATTTGATATTCTGATCAAGGAAAAATGGAGAAAGCCAAGGTATACAGTATAGGAACAGAAAGAAAAATAACACAAAGGGAAATATATTAAATTTAGGATGATGCACGGAACATAAATATGCTGTAAAAATCTAAAAACTGGATGAAATTGATTATTTCCTAGTAAAATATATACCACCAAAATTGATTCCAGAAGAGTGTGAAAAACAAGAGAACCCTTATAAGACCTTCATTGCTACTTTTGGTGAATTTGTCCACATTTCCATCTGGTTTGGCTTGGAGATCCCACCTCCATATTCTCGTGCTGGGCATGTGACCAAGACCTGGCCAGTTAGAATTCCCTGAACTTGAGGTTTTAACAGAAATCCCAAGCTGAGTCAGTCTTTTGTATAAAGGCTGTCTCTTTGCCTGGGTTCAGTAAATTGGTAATATACAAAAATAGAGTTGTGTTTGGTCATTTTTCTTGCTACCCCTTGGAGAAAGCTTTCCCCAAAATAATACAAAACAAAACAGAACAAAACAAACAAAACAAACTGCAGAGGGAAGAATATCCAAGTCAGAGAAACATTTTCTATTTATATCCTTTGGGCCCCCACACTTACCTGTGTCTGAAAGTATCAGCACTTTCAAACTTTGTTGTATTGTGAGTCAATAAATTCCTTTCTAGCCTTTAAACTAATTTGTAAGTGTTCTCTAAAATTACAACTTAAAATTAATACAATGACCATGGCAGCAATTGCATAAGATTTCAAGAAGCTAATTTTCTTGCAAAAATGAAGTTATGGGTATATACTCTTTCAAGTCCAAATACTCTGAAACCCTTTCCCTCTTGCTGAATTTTTAAATTCCTTTATATTAGATTTCAAAATACAAAAGAAAATGGGCTCTGCTTCAAGATGTTTGTGACTGTAAGCATACGTAGCCATTACCTTTGCCTCTCAAAAACCTATCATAATAACGGTGAAATCTGAAAGAAAGGGAAGCCCACTACTATAATATGCAAGGAGGGGGCTTCAGCTTCTGAGATATATATGTGCCCAGCAGAACTCCTGAGTAACTCAGGATGGCAAGAGGGAGCCGTAGACTGAAAGTCTATGTGGGGCAGAGTTACTTCACCTACACCTTTTTCTCCAAACAAAAAGCCTGACAGAAAGGCATTTAACCACCCTCTTACCAATTCTTTCTTTTAAAAAGGAGCCTTTTAAAAAAGATATGTAAAGACTGTTTCCAGGTGATCTATAATGGCCAGTGTGTTTGTTACAGTTCCTGCCAAAGACTTATTCTTTCAACATTTGTATGTGTTTAGAATAGTGGCAGGCCTCCATCTGTTCATGGTAAAACTAAGCCTTTCAGGTTCTTTCCTAGTCCATGAATTATTCCTATTTCTCCCAGGATTTATTTTGCTATTTTTAATATTTATCTTATTCTCTCTTATATCATGCCTATCTCAAATATCTCAACAAATATTTATGGAACATCGACTTTGGGCAAGGCAGTATTTTTTGGGTGCTATGACTATTGTAGTGAAAATTACAAAACCCTTGCTTTCCTAGGAGTTTGCATTCTTCTTAACATCTAGAGATATTTTGTTTTCTCTTCATGTTTACGAATGAAGACCATGAGTTTTGTGTTTATGATTATCTTTACACCTCTCATTTTTCTGTCTTGATTATCTTTGCTAGCTTCTTTATGTCTCTTTACTTTATAATTGCTCCTGTTCCAAAGGATTCCATCCATCTCCCTCCACTACTACCATGGAACATACTTTCACAGGCAATACCTCATACTTCTTTGACTCCAGTCTGGCATCTTTATCCTGATTTTAGAAGCATACTTGATATTCCGTGATAGCTAGATGAACATTGCCACTAAAATATCACTCTGACATCTCAAATCTCAGAGATTCCAGCTGAATTGTCATCTATTCCTCTACTATGACAAACAAGTTATATTGCATTTCTTATATCAGTGGAACTTCTCTCCATCTACTCAGTCACCTAAACCAGAAACTTAAGGTCATCTTTAAATTATCCAAGCAGCCACCAAATTTTATTGTGCTTCTTTAATACTACTTGAATCTATATGCATCCATATCTCAACTGTCTCACCATTATATCAGGACTTTATACTTGTTTCTTCCAGTTAATGCCGTAAATCCATAAGTGGGACAATCTAAATTTTGACAATCTGTTCATATCCCTGCTAGTATAACCATTCTAAAAATTGAAAAATTTTATTCCTATTAGAAAAATCATGTTGACTGTGCATTGCTTAGAAGATCTAGTTCAACTCTTCAGCCTGATACACAATACCACTTGTTACCTCTTTGGCCTCATCTCTTCATTTTTTGCTAATGTGCTTACATCTCTTCCTCTTCTACCCCAGAGCATGATGATTCATACTTACTGTTTACTGAGCCCTAAATTTTCAATGCATCTTTACTGTTGCATGCAGTGTTTATTTTGCTTAGAATAAAATTAATGACTTCATTTCATTGGCTAATTGCTACTAGTCCTGTAAGATACAACTCAGATATAACCCAACTTTAAGGAGGTTTGAATTATTAGTGTAGATTTCTCCTCCTAGATCATTCCATTTTATCCTGTATCTGAATCTGTGTCAGGGCATCCCTGACATAGAGTGTTAATGTATGTTTATTCATCTGCCTTCTTTAAAATGTAATACATTTCATCATGATAAGTGCTGTACTTCGTAACTATAACCCTAGCACCCAACATTGGGCATGGCACATTCTTGGTCAGCGTTGAATGCCTGAAATAGTGATTTAGAAAAGGGTTGGCAGATATTATAACTTAATAGGCAAGAAACCCTATACAAATATGTTAAGTAAGTGAGAGTGATATAGGTTGAAATACATCAAGTCCTGGATGGTAGGTAACAGTATTAAAATAAGTTTTCTTTGGAGAATAAAGGGTGAAAAATAAGTCTGGGATGCTCACAGTGGCCAAAAATTCTGAAGCAGTGTGTGTGTGTGAGTGTGTGTGTGTGTGTGTATGTCAATAACTGTTCTAGTTTTTAGAAATGTAGTAGTAATTTAAAAAAAAAGAAAGATCTTTTGGAACTTCTATTTTGGGATAGGAATGGGGAAGAAAACAAGCACAAGATAAATAAAAAAATGTTATAGATAGTCACAAGTGCTACTAAAAAAAAAATACACTTCCAGAATAGAAGATGACAAGGCCAGGGGTGGTAGATAACTGTGTTGTGAATAGTGATGTGAGAATGGAGAACCCAGAGCCCAGAGTTGGCTTATAATTAGTGTCTGTCCTCTACGAATGGTGGATGAGAGAAAAAGGATTTTCCCCAACATGCTTTTCCAAATCTCCACATTTTTGCAGTGATGTTAAAGATGCTGGCTTGATGATTAAAAATGGAGAGTTTTGAATATCACACAAAGGAGAGTCTCTTATTTCATAGGGAGAAAGCCTGAGTTAGGATGGTAAAGAATTTTCAAATCTTAAATGAAGTCACAGAAAAGAAATGCAGTTCAGTTTCCATTCGAAATTCTCATACCAGGAACTTCTCATTGAAGGGAGTATACATTCACCTCTCAAATAATGAAAAGACATGAAATGTTTGGTTAATTGTAGTAAAGAAGATACTGAAGATCTCAAAGTATTGCATATGGATAACAAGTAATATTACTTAACAGAAACGTCACATTTCTTTGTGAAATTTCCAGTACATGCAGTGTTTTGATGTTCATGTTGTTCGATGCTCAGGCTTGTTTGCATTTACAAAAGAATCTTTATACTTAA